>NC_056741.1:574768846-574801346 GCF_019279795.1 Protopterus annectens | reverse complement strand
AATGATTGATAATTGCTATTTCAAAGGAGCATTCAGACATGGTGAATAATTTTAAAATATTACCCTACTAATTTCAGAGGGTGCAGCTCATCTGGTGCATTTATTCCTTGCAGAATGTAACCAGGGAGGAAAGCATTGGAGATTTTCATGAGACTACCAGAAATCAGTTACAAGTCAAACAGGGGGATCTCAAAACAGTACTGGTTAAAGCAAAAATATTATGGGAATCAGGTAGTAAAGCATATTTAGGTTTGTTACAGGTTCAGAGGACTAGTGAAGGCGAAGTGAGGATCCTTTGCCAGTCTAAGGAGCCACTATGAGAATATTTGGGTACATTAAATCATTTTTAGGAAAGTAGCCATAAGAATAGAGTATTTTGATATGTCTTAAGTCTCAAAAGTATTTAGCTCAAAACTAAGGCAGCAGAAAATGGAATTGTAAGTGTGAGGAACCTATAAGATTAAAAGATTAACAAGAGTCACCAGACGTATTCTGCAAGTTTTCAACGAGTCTTATGAGAAGCTGTATGCAAAGGGACTTGTAATGGAAAGACACAAAGTGAACTTAGTTACCTTGAGAGGATTTATTTACCTGTACTACAGAATGCTTATGCAGGAAATTGTTGGCACTCATATTAGCAGAAGTAAAAGCTGTTTAAGTCACCCAGGGATGGTGGCATTCCAGTAGAGTGGATCTTCTGAGGGTCCTTTTAGTAACTGTGACAGTTTTATGAAAAAGAGGTGTTATGTGGCCCTAAACTCATTACAGCCAAGTGACGTCTCCAAGCATTTCTGCAGTTACTGCCTACTGTGCTTCTAGGCGTCAAATATTGCCTGTTCATATTTGCATTAATAATTCCAAAATCATGCTACATACAAGGTATCAGAATATGTTATCTTGAAGCATACATGATGGCAAACACAACTGCATTGCTATATGACCTCTGTCAATGACTGTTTGTCACAACTCTAAGGTAGTAACTTCATTTTTAAAGGCTGAAGCCACACCCACTTGGAGTTAAAGGTACACACTCCAAAGGGATGTACTGGAGGGAATGAGTTAAACAGATGTTCTCAGTGTTTCACTGTTGCAGTCATCACATTTGGGTTATTCCTGCCAGGGTAGCCCTTGGCCAGCCCGAATACCAGAGGCTTAGTATTTCTGCGTCGGTTGCTGTCACTTCAGGACTGACGTCAGGTTGTCAGTAGTATAAAGTAAGGCAGTTGACGCTATTACTTCAGCCTTTCTTGCCATGGAGCCCGAAGCAGAAGCAGTTTGCACGAGTGCCGGACGGCCGCTACCTGAGTTTCGTCATCCGAATGGAAGGTGAAGTCTTCTACAGCTAAGTACCCCATTGGGGATCCTTTTTTCTTGCACTAACCGAGGTCAGAAAAAGTTAACAATTGTCTCACCTATGGAAAGCAAATACCACACCGAGACTTTCATTCTTACTGCGTCACTTGCTTAGGCCCAGACCACGATGTCCCCTGCTTCCGCTTCTGTGCTTTGTTCAACGCCAGAACTATACGTCGTCGGGCCCTTATTGTAGCCAGATTTTTTTCGCTTACAATCCTTGAATTCTGATATGACTTCGGTAAGCCATCTGACAGCAGATCTTCCGAAAAAACGTAAAGATAAAGACAAGAGACAGACCGCACAGGTCCAAACCTACTGACGACGCTCCCGTTAAGCTAGTCATCAGTTCTCTGGTCCTCAGTGAGGCGCTTTCACAGCCCCTGATACCCACTTCTCTGGATTCGCAGGGCGCTACCGAGACCCTTTCGGAGTCCGGTATGGCACAAAACTCTTCGACTAAGGATCCTGTGGTGGTCTCTACCTTGGATGGGTCCAGAGCCACTGAGCAGGCACCTGCTTCAGAGGAATTCCTTCACACTACCTTTTCTCGACACAAACCGATGACTTTTTTCACGACTACTGTTCTTTCGAAAATTACCGAGTTTCTTAGGCCCAGGTTACGAACCACACCCAAGAAACAAGACAACCCAATCTCAGGCACCTGCTTCCTTGGCTCAGTCTCAATGCTTAAAATGGCGGAAGACCTTATCATGCTGATCAGGGGAAGCCAAGCTACCCCTTCCAAAAGAAAGAGATCTGTTCCCTGTAGTTTTGTCTGAACAGGAGTCCGATGACTCTGATGCATCTGACTTTGAAGACATGTAACCCTTATCTGCTTATGAGGATTCTGATGCAGAGGAATTCCATTCCTTCAGCCTCTCTCCCAGAGGATTTTTCCTTTGAGGAACCCCTTTATACCTTAAGGGAGCATTTCCAATGGGAAAGTCAGAACTACCCTCAGTCTAAAAAGAGACAAAGGGAATTCCTAGATTTTCCACAGCACAGACCCATGGCCATCCCCCCAGACCTGGATGTTGTGGAGGATGTTTTCCTGGAATCCAGTTTGACTCCTGACACCCTCCCTCCTGCACCCAGAAAACCAGACCGGTATTACAGAGTCCCTGACTTGCACAAATTTCTTTTTAAAAATCCTACTGCTGACCCTGAGGTAATTTCTCAAGGGCCTAAAAGAATTAAAGCAACCTCTGCTAAGAATTCCACCCCCTCAGATAGGGATTCCCGAGCACTAGACAGATGGGGTAAAAAAGTATACACTTTAGCTATTTTTGCTATCAGAGCACTAAATTGTCAGTTCCATATGCTAAATTTCAGCAACATACTCTGGAACGTCTTAAACAAAAAATGCCTACCTTTCCTGCTTGTGCAGAATCTAAAGAGTTACAAGAGTTAATGCATTCTGCAAGTCAAGTAACTAAACACACCTTGCACTGTGGTTTTGACACTCTCTTGCAGGGCAGCAGTCACCGGTTCTGTCCTTAGAAGCCATGCATGGCGTCAGCCCTTGTCAGACCATGTAAAATCTAAATTGTTGGATGCCCCCTTGTACAAAGACAACTTATTTGGCACTAAGGCAGAAGAGGTCTTAAACAATATGGAAGAAAAAGTGAAATCTATGCAGACAGTTAAGGATTTCTTACAGGTCCAGCCACCCAGGTTCAGCAGGCATTGTCCCTCCAAGCACTGGTCCTTTCCTGCTCACACCAGGTCAGTTCAGCCCAGACCCCAGGGAACTAGACCCCATAGACAGCAGCCACAGGGAATGCAGAGATCTAAGCAGTGGACTACCTCCACTTCAAAACCAGGAAGTTCTAAGCCACCCCCTTATGGTAGGAACTCGCAATGACTCTCCTCCCCCACCCCCTCCCTCTGACCACCTCCACTTACCCCTAGGAGGAAAACTCTCCTTTCATGCAAACACCTGGGCCACCATTACCAGCGACTGCTGGATTCTCAACATAGTGTCCCAGGGATACAAATTTTCTTTCCACACCCTTCCAACTCCAAAAGAGTTCCCAGATCTACCACCAAACCAGTGGGCAGAGGTGCAAAAGCAAGTCCTGCTCTCCATGAGGGCAGTAGAGCATGTTCCTGCAGAACAGAAAGGCCAAGGTTTCTACTCCAGACTTTTTCTGGTACTCAGAAAAGAGGGCACCTGGTGCCCCATCCTCGATCTATCCATTCTAAACACCCTCCTGGTGATCCCAAAATTCAGAATGCTCAACCTCCAGCAGCAGCTACTCATGCTCTCCAAGGATGCTTGGCTAGCCACCCTAGACCCAAAGGAGGCCTACCTCCACATCCCTATCAGGGAATCATGCAGGAAATATCTCCACTTCATGGTAGGATCTCAGCACTTTTAGTTCTCTGCACTTCCCTTTGGCTTATCTACTGCTGCCAGAGTTTTCACAAAATGTCTGGCTCCGGACATTGCCTTTTGCAGACAAAGGAATATCCAGATTTACCCATACGTAGATGACTGCCTAATTCAGGCAGACAGCCAGGAAAAGCTGCTCAAACACCCAGCCTTTGTAAAGTCCCTACTAACCTCCCTAGGGTACACAATCAACAAAAAGAAATCCAAACTGGTACCCACCCAAAGAATTATATTTCTGGGAGCAAGCCTGAACACAGCATCCCAGATGGCATTCATTACACCAGAAAAGCAAACCTTCCTGACAGCCTGCTTCTCTCATCTAGCCACCAGACCCCAACTATCTGCAAGGAAAATCCTGCAAGCTCTGGGGTTCATGGCATCTTGCATTCTACTCCTTCCATATGCCAGACTGCATATGAGGAAACTTCAGTGGTATCTAAAAAGCCTTTGGTGTCAACACTGTCAATACCACAAGACTGTTATACCTATAATACCTTGCCTCAGAAAAGATTTTCTTTGGTGGGCAACAGCATGCTCCCTCAACAAAGGACTACCTTTCTCACCACCCCATGCCGCCCAGACCCTCACCACAGATGCATCAGATTATGCCTGGAGTGCACACCTGGATGGCAGGTGCATTCAGGGCCAGTGGAGCCCACAGCTAGTCCATCTGCACTTTGACCAAAAAGAGATGATAGCTGTCCAGCACACCTTGATAGCTTTCAAGCCCCTTCTCTCCCCAGGGGCTCTCCTAATCAAAAAGACAACCCAACTGTGATGTGGTATATAAACAAGCAGGGAGGGACTCAGTCTTACCCTCTATGCAGGCTGGTCATGACCCTTTGGCACACAGCTTCTGCCATGCAACTCCACCTGTTAACACAATTCCTGCTGGGTTCTCTCAACTCTCTGGCGGACCACTTAAGCAGAAATCTTTTGGACCCACATGAGTGGCAGCTCAACAGAAGAACCTTTGCCCTAATAACTCAGAAATGGGGTACCTCCAAGGTCGACCTCTTTGCCTCACACACCAACCATCAGCTCAGCAAGTTCTGCACCAGGGAGCATCACTGCATGGCTTAGAAAGTGGATGCCCTGTCCTTCCCCTGGGTCAGTCTATTGGTCTATGCCTTTACTCCACTACCTCTCATCCCCAGGGTACTGCTCAAAATTAAAGAAGGAAAAATCAAGGACAATTCTTATAGCTCAAGACTGACCTCGCCGGCACTGGTGCCCCTTGCTGTGCAGCCTGTCCCCTCTGCCACCTTGGCATCTCCCTCAAATTCCAAACCTCCTGACCCAGAGGGAAGGGTAATTCATGCATCCCCAATTGCAGACACTCAATTTGGCAGCTTGGCTTATTCCCTAGCCCCTGATCAATCTGCCAACCTCAGCAAACAGGTTCTAGATGTTATATGTGAGGCCAGACGCCCTTGCACTAGTAAGTCTTATGCTGACAAATGGAAAAGGTTTTGCACATGGATTCAGGCTAAGGGAGCCAATATGGCACAGCCCTCCCTCCCTCTCATCCTGGATTACTTAGCTGACCTGCTACACAGTGGACTCTCCTTTTCCTCTATTAAAATTCCTGCCTCTGCTATCTCTGCTCTTTTCCCCACTGAGCAGCCCCTTTTCTCACACCCTCTTATCATATAGTTCCTAAGAGGGGCTAGCAACTTGATGCCACCCAGAAGAACATCAACCCCAGCTTGGGACCTTAACTTTGTGTTGGAGAAGCTTACCTCCCCCCTTTGAACCTGCCTCTTCAGCAGAGCTAAAAGTTCTCTCCTGGAGGACTGCTTTCCTTTTGGCAGTCACTTCAGCCAGAAGGGTCTCCGAGTTGCAAGCATGCATTGTTGTGGAACCCTTCATCATCTTCCATGCTGACAGGGTATCCCTCAAGGACTTAACCCATCCTTCTTGCCCAAGGTGGTGTCCAGTGTGGCCCTCAACCAGTCCATTCATTTGCCCACCTTTTTCCCTAACCCACAAAACAAGGGAGATCTCTAGATGTGCACAGACAGCTCAGATTCTATCTAGACATGACTAAATCTTACAGAAAATTCGATCAATTGCTGGTTGGCTTTGCTGCAGGGGCAGAGGGCAAAGCCATCTCCAAACAAACCATCTCCAAATGGATAGCACACTACATCCATTTCTGCTACAAACAACATGGAAAGCCTCCCCCTTAGAGGGTCAGGACTCACTCCACCAGAGCAGCCTCCACCTCTGCAGTTTTCCTCAAGGGAGTCCCTACCAGGGACATCCTGGAGGTTGCCACCTGGACATCTGTTCACACCTTCACCAAACATTACCACCTGCCTATCTTCTCCAAATCCAGGGCAGGGTTTGCCTCCGCAGTCTTGCAGGGAATCCTAGCCAGCCCCTAGTTTCCTTGATTCCCTTTTCCTCAGCTTTGGGAATCAACCCAAATGTGATGAATGCAACAGTGAAACATGAAGAACAGTACAGTTTGTGTACACTTACCATAAATGTAGATGTTAGAGTGTATTCACTGTTGCAGTCCTGGTTTCCCTCCCTCCATCCCCCTCTTCTTTCTTCTCTTTCCTTACAAGAGACATATTGGTATTTACTTTCTACTGGTGGGGTTCTTCCACCAGAACCTGGCTCCCACTTGGAGGCTCCTGACAGGTTAGGGCAAGAAGAACTGATGTAATGGTGTTGGCTGCCTTACTTTATACTACTGGTGACCTGACGTCAGTCCTGAAGCAACAGCAACTGATGCAGAAATACTAAGCCACTGGTATTCGGACCGGCCGAGGGCTACCCTGCAGGTATAACCCAAATGTGATGACTGCAACATTGATTCCACTCGAACATCTACATCTATGGTAAGTGTACACAACTGTACTTTCTTCATATAAAGCAGGGACTTATTTATCTGCTGTCATTATTGTTGTATCCTTTTTCTAGGAAAGAAAATGGAGGTAATTCAGAAAACTCGAGTTAGGTCTGATATCCCACCTGTGACCCAGGGGGTGACCGGACTAACAAGAAACAGAGTACTTTAGCCAGCAGAGCTAGGAGATGCTCTCTCTCTGATGGCCTCCTGCTATCCCTATCTGCTAGTTAAAGTGATTTTATCTGCTTTTATTACAAAAGAAGAGATTATTGTTTTTCTGGTTCCTGTTCAGCCATTCTGATCTTTATACTTCCTTGTCCCTTTCCCAGCATTTTTATGTTAGTATACTGGGAATGTGACAACATGCAGTATATATATTAATGAGGCTGTATTTGGAACAGTAGATTTTGTATTTTAATTACCTGTTGAGAAAGGTAATAACTACCGATCAGCTAAGAAGAATGTTTCAGCACAGTGGACTGCCAGTTGCACATGGCATGTTAATGCATTAACAATTCGGACTATGTTTTGTAGTAGTTTTATAGGAATTAACATATAGCTCAAAGGTGGCTACATTTCAATGGCAATAGTAATTACCCTTGAACAGAACCATTTAGTTGCCAAGCCATCTTATTGAGATAGTGTAGAGGGATTTCATTAGGCAGGAACATGAGGATGGGTTTCTTCAGGTAGAATTGTTTTAGACATTATGCTGCTGTTAAAATGAAATTAAAACAGGAAAGCACAACTGTATTGTTAAGCTTTAATGCTGACTACAGCATTGTTAGATGAATAAGGCATTGTAATATTTAGACTGCAATATGAAGAAGTCATTTGTTAGAAGCAACATTGTTAGGCTGAGACATGAATAACAGCATTGTCAGGCTAATAACATTGCTAAATGGACAATAATGGAAAGGTTTGTTAGGCATATGGCTGTATAGAACAGATAGGGGAATGTAGCGGTTTTCTGTTTATAAAGCATATTTGTCAAGAAAAGCAGGCAATACAAGTCATCTGATTGTATAGCTTAGGTATTATGCAGAACGTTTCCAGAGTGGTGGTGGGCTTTGAATCATCATGTAAGTGGAGAAAGGAATGGAAGATTATTAGATGATCTGCCAGCCAGTTATTGGAAAGGTAACTGTCATCTAAATGGGGAAATTAATTTTACTTGACATGAGATTTAAAAAAAAAAAAAAAACAATTATTATGAAACTTTGTAATTTACAGTTGAATGGGATGTGTTTATTGGCCATGTTGGAGAAAATAGAGAAAAAGTTAGAAAAATGCTACAAGATAAGACCCTGCTTTAACTGATAATGAATTTCTGATTCTTGTACTTCACATGTATAAACAGCAATGGTCTGTTATGATTTAAATTAACTTTTGTGATTCTTTAGGAGCTGTATCCTGTTTGAAAATAAACCTGCTTGCAGCAAACCTTTTGTCTCCTGGAGAATTGCTTCACCTTCAGAGTTACAGCTTGTATTGTAGTTAGCCACATTTGATTCATTGTCACAATGTGCAGCTCAGCAGTGGCCTTGGAAGTGTTCTATGCCAGTAGTGTAGGAGTAACTGCACTTTGATTTCAAGACTGCATTAATGAGCAGTCTTATTAATGTCATACCCTAGTAGTGTTGGAGAAGGAGACTGAACCTTGGAAGTGACAAACCATTACTTCAGTAGCGACTAGACATCAATCTTAATTTGTACCATTACTGGGTGACATGGCTTCACAGTAGTTAGTGACATTGCATTAGAAATGAACATTGCACGACTTGTTACGCTCCTCTGGTACAGTCTGTGTGGAGTTTGCTTGATTACCTAATGTTTGCATGAGTTTTCTGTGGTCGGTCTAGTTCTTCTCACTGAATATGTACTGTTTGAACTGACTTCTCTAAATTATCCATGCAGGGAACCTTTGCTTTGTAGCCTGGGTCTTGCCTGAAAGGACTCCACAACAATTGTGTACTGTATGTACCTGCTTAACAAATGACTGAATAAACTGTAGTAGTGAGCTGATGTTGGTAATAATATTCACTAGCAGTGTTTGAGTTTATCAGACCTTTGTCCTGTTATGTTTTAGCAGTGACCCAACTGTATCATTAAGGTACACCAGCAGTTCATGAGTGACTAGATGAGTTACAATGACTTGTTTCAGAAGTACTGAAATAAATGTACCCTTGGTAGTGATGTACAACAACTGTACAAGAGACTTGGCCTTGGTAATATACTCTGGTAGCACAAAAAAGATTAAATCTCAGTAATGTTTTCTGGGGAATGAAAAACTGATTTGACATGGTAGCAGTGCACAATTGATAAAACACTGACGTTCATTTGTCATGCATGAGGGACCCAAACATAGAAATGTGCTATAAATAGTGACTAAGGAGATAGATTTATATATATATATATATATATATATATATATATATATATATATATATATATATATAAAATAGTTTATTATCATAATAATCCAGAAGTGCACTCCATCGATTATTCACATCGCTAAACAGGGATGTCGAAAATGAAAAAGTTTTTATGCCCCCATTTCAAACCTTGTTAATATCGATGGTTCAATATTTGCTGTTATGGAAATAAGGCCGGTTTGCTACGTTTCCATTCAATGTTTAGCCCTTTTGAAACTGTACTTCAATATAGCACCATTTGACGGAGTGCACTTCTGGATTATAATACTAAACCGTGTGTGTGTGCGTGTATATATATATATATATATATATATATATATATATATATACACACACATATATGTGTGTGTGTGTATGTATATTTTATATATATATATATATATATATATATATATATATATATATATATATATATGGGTCTACTTCATATGACTGAAATTTCATTTGACTGAAACCATAATACCAACATTTCAAAATACTGAAAACTCACTTGACTGAAATTCATAAGACTGAAACCTTACAATGCTAAATTTCAACATAATAGTGGCAACGTGGTGGTGCTGAGATAGCGTTGTCGCCTCCCAGTAAGACGTTGACCGGTTTGATTCTCAGCTAGAGCGTCTTCTGCGTGGAGACATGCGTGAATGGGCGTACCTTCATTGAAGGTTGTGCGTCAGGGCTGGTAACTCGGCACGTAAAAATCAACTACCAATCATTAGCGGACCGGAGTTTCGCTGTGGCAACCCCTAACCGGGAAAAGCCGAAAGACACAACAACAAGTGGCAGCGTGTAGACTACTGTAAGGTAAGTGAAAGGTATAGACTGCTGTAAGGAAAGTGAAGGGTATATGCCCTTTTCCCCACTGTAGTGCGATCCTGGAGTTTATATATATGTATGTATGTATATATATATATATATATATGTATGTATATATATATATATATATATATATATATAAGGGATGTGTGGGGGGCACAGCCCCCCACCTAGTCTGGTTTTGTATCGTTCTGTTTCTATTAGGAGGGTACGCAAGTCGTTTTTAAGCTCTGGAAAGAGTTAGGTGTTGGTGTTGTAAGTGTGCATGTCTGCAATTTACAATTTAGTATGTTGAAATTTAGCAGCTGCAGTGGTGGTGCTGCGGTAGCATTGTCGCCTCACAGTAAGACATTGTCCTGTTCGACTCTCAGCTAGTGCGTCTTTTGTGTGGAGACATGCATGAATGGGCGTACCTTCGTTGAAGGTTGTGCGTCAGGGCTGGCAATTCGGCACATAAAAATCTACTGCCAATCATTAGCGGACCGGAGTTCCGCTGTGACGACCCCTAACCGAGAAAAGCCGAAAGACACAACAAGTATGTTGAAATTTAGCATTGTAATTATTCAGTATTATGAGTTTCAGTCAAGTGAGTTTTCACTATTTTGAAAAGTTGGTATTATGGTCTCAGTCAAATGAAATATATGTATGTGTGTGTATATATATATATATATATATATATGTATGTATATATATGTGTGTGTGTGTGTGTGTGTGTGTGTGTGTAGACACACACACACACAATAACTGGGTATAAGTTGTCAACTTTGCACACTGCAACCTTTATTAGTTATTATTAGCTGTAGATATTAATACAACCATATAATAGTAGTGGCTTTGTACAGGAAGTGATGAAAATCACACACTGCATTGCTTTACAAATTGTGTGTGACTGACATTCAGTGCCATGATTGTTTGCTCTAACAAAACTGCTCAGGAATTTCATGAATGGAGTCAGGCATTTGCAGAAATCTATAATAGTGATCAGCTGTGTGCATGAGTGCGTGCATGCTTTGGAGGAGGTTGATGTGATAAAAATGTTGTGAACATCACTGATAATAGGCAGTGACCACACCAGCCAGCAGCATAGTAACTAGATTGGAACTTTGTTATAAAACAAGTTATCAGGCTCCCTCAGAGATGACAGGCTTGCTCAGAGATGACAGCTACGTAAGGACATGCCATGTCAGACAAACTTTAGGTGAGCTCTTTGCAGTATTAGAATCTACTCCCTTGCAGAACTTTTTTGGCATAATTCAAACTAATCACCATCTGAATTGCATGAGTCTAACCACTCATCAGCCAGTGTAATCAGTGTTTTTGCTGCTATGGAAGTTTCTGTTTTTTATGCTCATTTTAAAATCCATTGTGAACATTTGTGTCACATCCACTTGGGTCATACCTGTATATGTTTGCATCTACCTTTGGCAACCCTGTGCTGCAGAGTTTGGCCTTCTGAACCTTGCCTATTTGGGTGTCTCTTGTCTCTGTCTCCCTGAAATGTTTTGTATCAGCATATGATTCTGAGTCATCAGCTGCCAAAGGACCCTTCAGGGCAGTTAGTATGTACCAGTTATTTCAGTTCTGACTGTGTTAGTTTACAGGAGAGCCCTCAGGTACTGGATTACTGGTACTGCACTTAAAAATATTATCACCCCCTATAACAATCCTAGACCGCTTCGATCCTCTAACAAACTACTAATTCAGACTAGCAAAATTAATAACACAGCCGGTGATTCTCTCTTTGCAAACTCTGTAAGTAGATCCTGGAACTCACTTCCAGCTGATATTACATTACTTTCCACCTTAGGTCAATTTAAAACTAGACTCAAACAACATTTGTCACTTAACTGGCTATGTCAATGTATCAAGCCTGGCTAACTCGAATGTGTAAAAATCTATTAACCAGTTTACTGTGTAATTTAATTTAATCCTGACTTGTGCTCAGGACTAACTTTAACCTGTGGAACTTGTTTAACTTGCTTACTTATGTAATCTCTGTAAATAAATCTGTTTGTAATATGTAATGCTGGTATTATGTAATGCTGTATCTGCTTACCCTTGGAGCTTTTCTCCCCGGGCCTCCGCTGAAAATGGACATGCATCCAGTCGGACTATCCCGGTCAACAAATGTAAAATAAATAAAAATAAATTATTGTTAAACTTTTGTCCCCAGAGGTTCCTCCCCATTCCTTGTGTTGTGTTTCATATAAATAAAACAGTTTTATAATTTTGTAAACTTAATCTTCTTTCAGATGCAGCATTCTCACACTCCCTGAAAGCCGACCTGGAGAGCATGTTGTCAGACATGCTGTCTTTAACCTGATGTGGTAACTTGCATACCTCCCAGTCTGCAGACATTGAAAATATAAAGAAAAGCTCTTAAAAAGCAGGTATGTCCAGGCAAAAATCTGGGCACCTAATTAGCATAAAATTGAACACAGAATAGCATGCAGCTCTAGTAGGATTATGGAAAACTATTCAAAAGTATAAGTTTAAAAAATTGAGTGTGACAAAAATATGAGCATATTATCAAAGACACAGTGTAAGACTTCATTGAATGATATTGCAAACAATTACCTTTATAAAGTAATTTATTTTTGTGTTTGAAAAAGGGAAATATAATATCTGAACCCCCTTTTTTAAATTATTGATCCCAGTAGGACGTTGGTGATGTGGTCTGCTTTCTTGTGTAACAGCTTCAAATTAGTATGTGACAAATGAGGTATGGGTGGGGATTCAGAAAATAATGTGAAGGGAAAATGAACCTGAACGTTGGACTGTAGCTGTGAAAATAGGTACTTCAAAACTTAGCAAATCAAACATTAAAATAGGTATATACCTCTAAAATAGGTAGAGTTGAGTGATCTGAATGAGCTGGTGAGACAGTGTGCATGCCTTAAATGTGAAAGCTGGATATCTTTGAAGAATTGTGCCATGAGCATGCTCTCAGGAAGGAGCCGGCTCTTACCTGGTCTGTGCCTGCAAAAAACCCGGGCTGTCCTGCAAGTGGCCTGTTGTGATCACTACCTCAGTAAACTAAATAAATTAAAAAAATCAAACATGTCAGATGTTACTTGTTGCAGAGAGCCATGTAAAGTACTGTTGCATAGTTTTGGTGATCACGTACCACTTAGGTGTGCCTCAGTTCCAGAATGGCACTTCATTTTCCTTTTTAAATAATCCCTTCTCCACACTGAAAAGATATATAAAGTACAGGTTAATTAATAGCAAATTATACCGTTGTCATCAACAACATACTGCAATTGCAAAACATTTTAAATATATCTTGAGCTCCCTGCTTAAAGCTGTTACAGATGTACCACACTTTGCTTGTGGCTTGCTTTATCCATATTTTGAGAGGCACTGTTCAATATGTGAGAAACTGAAGGTTACCACCATTACTGTAGCAGTAGTAATGATATACAGAAAAGTAGTAATGTGACACATTGAAGCTGTGAAATAATGATCAGATCAGGTAATAAAAACATACATTGTAAAGATGTGATCAGCTCTAGTTCAAATATTAGTACTAGGCTTACTGCCCCTGTGAGCCATTTTAAGCCTGGCCAGTTACTCCATGTGAGAATTGAACCCTGTGCATCTTGTGTCTGTAAGGTGAACACCTAAACCATTATGCCAGCCCCCCCTCCCTTAAGTAACAAAAACATGCTGTATTGTATACCTGGGCACTGAAATGGACCCTCTGTGAAGCAGAAACTGTTTTCAAGTGCCAAACATTCATACTGTAGTAAAAAAATGGACAGGGCTCATGGCAAGGAGCAAGCAGCAGTATTGCTGGGATTTGGTGACAAGCATCCAAGATTTCTGGTCCTTGCATTTTGCTGGAGACATAATCACTGGTAATAGAGCAGTGAATGATGATGATGGAGCTCAGGAGTTGGGGATTGTCCTCCTGTAGCCTGATTTGTCACTGTGCCACTGGCTTGTTGCACAGAATAAAACCAAACTGCTGAATCGGTGGTCTTTCTGGAAGATGTCCTTCTCCAGTTTGCATAGTTAAGCTGTTTTATTCATTACACTACTCAGCACTCCTAATGATAAACTAAAGGGAAATTATACCTTAGGGCAACTTACTTTCTTGTCAGACACAGATGAAAATGTGGCATCAAGATGGCTTCGGTTTTCTCATGGGACTAAGGAAGTTGATGACTAGAGAACAGGAAAAAAGGAAGCAAGCTGACACACACACTTTTATTTATTTCTGTGATGTGTAATGCTGTCTGTCATGGCTATCTCTAATCAGCTTGGCTAATGCAAATGTCTGTAAGCCAATTATGTAATAAATCAGTTAATTGGCTAATTTTACATTCTAACAAGGAAAGCTTTTGTTTGCTTTTACAAAAAAAATCTGTGTTAAGAGCTTGTATCCAGAATCTGGAAGTCATTTCCTTTTAGACTGCTTTACTTTGAAGGAAACAACAGTGAAGCTTATGGAGCTGTTCAGAGATTGAACTTTAAACTCTGAATTAATGTAAAACAAATGAAAAAGTTCTTTCTTTGGATTTTAAAACAAGAGTAATACGCACTCAGAGGAAGTAAGGCAGCCTATTTTGTTTTGGAAAAATAAGACAGTTCAGCTGTAATCTGGAACAAGTGTGCATGTCTACATGTATATTGTGGGGATCTAAGAAATTTTTAAAATCGTGACTTTTAGTTTTAATAAATATTTACCTGGTTTTCAGTACTGCTGTTATAACCTAAGTATCAAATCGCAATTACTAATGATGTCAGCAGCAAATCCATTAGAGTGCTTAGTGAAATTAGTATGATCTGCTAAAGAGCACCTTCATATAGTCTTTGGTTTGATTGTCTTAGATTTGACTTGCAAAATGTATAAATCTGAGTTAGAAGGGCTTCTGGCTCACCCCGAGAAAGAGGCACCTGTGACTGGTGGTCTTAATGACGTAATGATTAATGCACTGAGAGTATTTGAGTTACAGTAATATTAGTGTCTTATAGATTGGAAAGAAAATCATTTTAGTGAGATTGCCCTGCTTTTCAGAGTAACACTATTCTCAGGTTCAGAAATATTCAATATTTTTTTGGAGTCCATTAGTTATTGTTCAGATTTGTACTTTTAACTCCCATAATTGTGCATTTTCTTTTTATAACTTCTTTCGCAGTGTTGGGGGATTAACTTACCATTTGTTTATGTGCTTATTTATTTGGGGCTGGCTTAGTCTGGTCACTAAGTATTGATTAGTTATGCTTGTAATGATATCTTCATTTCCCAGATTATCTGCTGATTTGTTTTGTCACAGCTTTAGTAAGGAGCTCTTTACATTATCTTTAACACAGTCATAACATGCCCCTTTCTTAATATCATCTATGTGACTTTTTAATTCTTTTACTACTGACAGCTTTCAAGATAGTTTTCCCCCTATTACTTAATGGTTTGGCAATTTTTTATCCCTGTAGGTAAAGGGGCAAATCTCCAAAAATGGTTCTGATATATTTTCATTATTTTTTCAGAACATTTTAATTAGGGAAATTGTAAGAAAATGAACACAGGACCGTTGAAACTAGAAAACTAAGGTTTAATTAGCGCTTTTGTCTGCAGACTTCTTCAGATAAAACAAACTGTTACATCACATCCTTTTATAGCCAGGCACCATCGCATGATCACAACAATTAAAATAAGTGAATCTTGTAAATACACAACTTTGTTGCTATGTTTTCCTTAATGTGAATGTACTACAAGTTAAAAAAAAAACCTTTGTAAAAACTGTCAGAATGTATGACAAAAAATATATAATTATTAATAAATTTTTGTGTTGTTTAAATACCACCATCTAAACACTTAAACATAAATACTGCTTTAAAACCTAAAAATAACTCAACAGCTCTGTTCAGATACATAAATTTCAACTAAAATTGTATTTGATTCCTAGCACTCAACACCATAATAAATGCTTGAACATTGCAGTCAAAAATAAAATTCAGCTTTTAATTTCAGATAGCTGGACAGAGATATAGCATCATTCAGTCCAAGTGGATTGGTGGTATTCACCCTCAATTGCCACATAAATTCTTTAAATTCAAGGAACAATTCCATGGGACCCCCCTGCTATTGCTTTCAACCTGATCAATTGCTGTGAATTTAAATCTATGATATGGGTTCGAGTTGATATGCTCTGCCAATACATTTTTTTAGATTACCTTTCTTGATATTGTACATGTGTTGGTATATACGGACTGTAAAAGCTTTCTTGGTCTTACCTATGTAGAAACTGTCACAAGTTTGACATAGAGCGATGTATACAACATGGGTACTGTTGCAATTCAGTTTGTGACTCAAAAGAATTGTACCATAATCAGGACTATTAACACTTTCAGTTTCCACTACATTAATGCATTGAGCACAGTGACCACATTTTGCCATCTTTCTCTTTTTGTAAAATTTGTTTCCTCCTTTGTTTCTCTCCAACAAATCTTTGAAACATGCATCTTTTTAATACACAACACAGGGTCTATCACCCACATTTTTAGAACTTTTGTCACTTCTAATCACAAACCAATTATTTTTAAGGATGTCTTTGTCATAAAACTGGGGGTTGTATGTCAAAATTAAGGCCCTATTAAATTAATTTGTGTGTCTTAAATCCATGTCATCTTCGTTAGCTCTAATGGTTGTAATTTCCCCTGTACCTAACAACAGGTAAAAATGCCCATTAATTCTTTTTTTCCGTGATCTCACACAAAATGGGTTCAATAAAACGAATTGGGTACCCCCTTCGTAGTAACATGGTCCTTAATTTCTCTTTCTCTTCAAAGAACATATCCAAGTCACTTACCATTCGTGCCAAACACACACATTGGCCTTTGAACAGTACAAACTGCATAATCATCTAAATTGTCATCACAATTGATATCATTCACTGGTAACGTCTCCATCCTTCCCTCCCCAAATATACAGTTCTCTGTGCATAATTGCCGCCGTTCGATATGTTGTTCCAGTCCCTGTTGGATTCCTGTTGTCTCTGATTTTGAATACTCTCTGACCTAAAGGGACAAGCTCTTCCTCATGGTCATGATCCAAAACAGGGGTGTTGTCAAAACTATTAAATTGTTCATCCATTCCTGTCCCAGTAAAATGCATAGTAGACCTGTTTGTAGCAGAGGCTTGTGAAAGGGGAAACTCTGTACCTAATTCATACTCAGTTTTATCCGTTGCCAGTTTTTTAATCTTTGTCTCTCTCACACTACTAATTTGTCTGTCAACATTAACAAAGGCTGTTTGATATTCGATTTTTTTTGGCGCTGAAGTATAAATCATTTAAAATATGTTCGTTTAAACCATTAACAGTCTTTTTACACTGGCAAAGCTTTTTTTTCATTGTCTCTTACCAGAGCTTCCAGTTTGTTTTATCTGAAGAAGTCAAGTGTAATTGCAGACGAAAGCGCTAATTAACCCTTGGTTTTCTAGTTTCAACGGTCTTGTGTTAGCTTTCTTATTTTTGTTAACAGTTTGTCTTTGTGGTTACTAATTAGGGAAATTACCCATAAAATATCCTTAAGCTGTGCTTTTAGCTTTTAAATTAAATGATGAAAGGCATCTTGAATTATAATAAATATTAATAACATTTTACACTGCTTTTATAAAATAATGGAAATCTCACTTTCTTACAGAAATGGTCCTTTTTAGTTGTGAAGTCACAGGAACACTTAAGTTTTTGATAGCTTTTTTATTTGTTACTTTGAAAGCGACTGATTGTTAATGATTTTATTTCAAACTGAATGTTTTGAAAATAATGCAATTTTTTAGATCCTATTGGCTTCTGACCTTAATTTAACCTAAGGCTGAACTGGTTTCAGATTTTCTTATAATAAAATTCTCAGGATGAGGTACGCGTATACTCAGTCTTATTCATTGCATTGCATGAGTAGGTTTATTAGCTCAAATGTGTGAGAATCAGTCTGCACTTATTTATTTATTTTGCTACAGCTTGCTGTAGTAGTTAAATAACAGAAATTCCCTTGTTTTAGATGTATGATTCTGATATTTACAGAGTTTGTCAGTTAGAATGCCCATTGCATGCATGTATGTTTGTTGTGAACTACATGACCCAGAAATGAGCAGCATGGTGTCTTTCTATGACATAAATCATGCCTACCAATGTTAACACCTTATTTTATTCTGTTGAAAATGTCAAGACACTTAGTTACAGAATGCTGTGGAGTTTTCTGGTATAAAGGCATTTTTTGTTTTATCTTCCTCTGAAATGTGTTTCACTGAAACAAGGATTTTTTTATCTGCAGTTTGAAGAAAGGTAGCTTTTAAGGATAAATTTATATACTTACTTTTGAAGTAATGCCAGCTTACTGTACATGTGTTTTTGAGTATGTGTATTACATTCCTCATGTTGAAAAATAAAGCAATCCATACCAGCTTGTCATGGAAACCGTGTATAATGCAGCATACCTGACATTCACATTGAAAAACATGTAAAGTGCTATAATCCATATGCGTATAAAAGAGGTTGTGATTAATACTTCTTTAACAATACTTGGTAAAACTTTCAGGAAATTATATCTAGATGTTTGAGTACATACTGCACTGAAGAAGACTAATTCTATCCAGAATGACTTGAAGCATCTCTGTGCTGAATTTGACTTGGACATATTTTATTTTAGTTTTAATTTGTTACCAAGCTTAGTTGGGTAGTTAGGCAACCCTTTACTACCACAACCATGGCAATAAAGGCAGAACATACAGTAGTAATGTAAATGCATAAGTAACAGTTATATGGAAAATAGAACATTTAGAGAATGTGAAATAGTGAAAGTAATTTGCCATGGCCACTATAGGTAGAACCTGTGCAGCAAGTGAGAAGCTCACTGTTGTGGAGGAATGTATATGTCTTTTTTTACATCGTGTGTAATGCCATTTCATTATATAGTCTGAATGTGTGTTGCATTCCATATCCAGAATGCAAATCATATATCACCTTAATGAAACAAAGTATAATGCAAGATACCAGACTTACTCTGAAATTCTTGTAAAACTTTGCACTCAGTACATTAACATACACATCCATGATTCAGTCCCACTATTACAGTTTTTGCTAAACTTTCTTGGGTAATTACCGCATCCAGTACTGCCATACAGATTTAAATGAAACTCTACATTGAATTTGACTTGGGTATATTATCTTGGCATATACATGGAGATGCCAACTCAGTACAGGTATATTCTGGGTATCAGTAACTAAAAAAGAAACCGTATGATCTGTTAGGTTTTTACCTCCTAGTGGCTTGGACAAATATTTGTAGGATTACAAAACACAATACCAAAAGAAACTTGTATATGCACTCTTTTTTACAGTAGTCATGTAATAATTAAACAATAATTCATTAAGGGAAAAAAGATGACAATGAAGACAAAGCAAAAACAAATTAAGAACATTTTAAACAGTAAGAAACAAAGAAAAAGACTTAACTGACCCCAGATAACCAACAGTGCTGTAATCTGACTGCCCTCTGACACTCTATTATTCCTGTTGGGGATCTTAGTTTAACTAATTTTACTGGTCCCTCTTTATGTTGAAAGCTGTCCGTGGATATGTATAATGTATCTTGCATGATGACTGGTTAAAGGCCACCAGAATTTAGAGCAAGGAACGTGATATCACTGAAATGGAGTTGAAATAAATATTCTTGTATATATTAACAAGTACCACTGTATTTGGTAATTGAAACAGCTGTAATTTCTACATGATTTAAGAATTAATTTATAAGACTCTATTGCCATTAGTGTAATTTTGCTGTTGGAGTTGGGGGTTGTGTTTGTACTGACAGCGCAGGTGATCTTACTGCTGAATATTTAAAATTTTCATACATATATTGTAGTGTCTAAAGTTTTTACTTTGTACTCCTCAGACTTTCATAACATTTTACTGGTTTGTTCTTGCTCTTCAAGGGAAGCTGTGTTTTGGTGGCACTAAATTATGAACTGCATTTGTTAGTTTTGCCTAACCAACTAATTTTACAGTCTCTGCTCACAGCATGATTTCATGTCTGTGTAGATGCATACAAAATAATGGATTTTAGTGATTTGCTTCTTTCATAACTTTTACTTGTATTCTAATTCCTGTTTGCATTTTACCTTTTTAACTGATATTTTAGTTTCTTTTAGCGCTCCGTTACTTGCCATTCAGCAGAAATGCAGTGCTGAATGTCAGCCCTAGGAGGTATGGTGTCAAAAGGACCTCAACTTTTGTCCTGTGACACTCCTGAGCACATATATAGAAGTGCCCTTTTATGTCACACAGATTTAAGAGGAAAACAGCTCTAGCATCTATTGTTAGTAGCACAGGTGCCCCAGCGGTAACATTTGTAATGTTCATCAGGATGCTTACAGATGGCACAGACACTGTGGATGTGTTGCCAGCCTTTATGAGGCCTGTGTTGTAACTGCCAAGGGTTGAAGGAGTGACTGTGTGACATACATTCCCCTGTAGTAGCAGTTCTTAAAGGACACTAGCATACGTTGCAACTTCTTTCTTCAGAAAAAAATTACTGTTTTTGAAGTGATCGTGCATTTCTATTTATGTAGTACATTTACCATTATTTCTCTCCTGGCATGCCAGTGATCAGCTATGTCAGAAAACATTATTACTCTTACTGCTTTTCTGTATATAGACTCAGGATATATGCTGATAGAATTGTATAAACTATCTGGCTGGCTGATAATTCTGTCATTTCATTATGTTTTCATTGGGCTACATTATCTTAGCTGTCTTTCTGTGACCGCTCCAGTTGCTTCTTCTCTTAGTGAAAGAAACATATCTCTGCAGCTCTGGGTTATTGCCCAACTCTTGTACATATTTGTTCTTGTGCTGCGTCTGGTTGTAAAGATCATCTTGCTTTGACAGCAGATTTGTCTTTATCATGAACAGGTGCCTTCTACTCCTTTTTGTGCACTCTTCCACCCCCTCCACAATTAACATGGTCTGGGTTTAGGGTAGCAACCTTGCACCATCTCTTTTTACTTATTACCCCGCCTCTCTGTGCTTGTTTTGTGAGACAGATGGACACATTAGTTCATTATAGTTGGGAATGGGATATCCTAGATCACATGTCTTTTTGACAACCTTCATGTGTTATCCCATTGCACTGAAGCAATACATGCAAAAAAAAAAAAAAATCCCGTGGAGGTAGCTTCACAGACTCTAGTAGCTTTGCTAGGGAAGAAAGACAGAAACCAGGGGTTTGGTGATTTCTTGGCAACCTCAACTGCATTCTGGATAGTCCAAAAAAAACAAAACAATAAAAATGCATAAGTGGTAAACCTGTCTAAACTTCATAATAAAAAAAGTAAGTGATATTCTGGACCTCTGCATTCCTCATTCCAAATAGAACTCCTGTACACATCTCTTATAGAAACATAAGCTGTACTGACTCTTTTAGTTGTTGTTCTTTCTGCTTTTCCCAGTTAGGGGTGGCCACAGCAGAACTCCAATCCGCTAATGATTGACAATTCTATTTTTATGGTGCCAAGGTGCCAGCCCAATGCCCAACCTTCATCGAAGGCACTCCCATTCACGTATGTCTTTTAAACGCCACCCAACCCTGGAGAGGACATGCAGACTCCACACAGAAGGTGCTCCAGTCAAGAGTTGAGGTCGACAACGCTGATTCCAGAATATGTGCTGCTTTACCAATCAATAGTGCTTATGATTTTTTTTACCTTTCTCTGACTTGAATTTTGTCTGTGTTCTTTCTGCAGATCATATACTTTCCTGGAGTTTTTATGATCATAATTTTATCTGCATTTATTCAATTCTGCCTTGTTTAAGTTGGTAGCTTACTTTTTAACCATTCTCCCTTTAGCAGCTTAGGCGGTGACAAATTAAGTCCCTGAAGTGAAAATATTCATTTGTTATAAAGTTGTGAGATGGCAACCACCATAGCTATTGTTAATACTGCGTTTTCTACATGTCCTTCTCTCAGTAGTTTTCCGTACCCATCCATTGAATTGTTGAAAATGGTAGAATCAAACTAATCTCCCATTATTCAGATATTTTAAATCGTCATGTATACCTTGACCTGAAAATACTTAAGTGCACTTATCTTACTAGCATTTGTGGTATCTGCCATCTTGATCACTTTATGGTAGTTGGAATAATAATTTGTATTGATTAAATATGCTGCTTATTAGAAGTGAAGCAAATTCATGTCCCAGGTACCCCACGGATATGCCTATGCTATATAGGCTAACATTTGTTTTGGAGCTGTATCGTGGCATAAATGGCGCATGTTACAATTTCTACTATTTGTTCTGCCAGTATTGACCGTTCAGGACTATATTACGTGTCTAGTTCTTTCCTTGTACTTCATCATTCGGGGATGTGCCTCTTATACTCTCTAACATCTGTTCTCCTAATTTGTTAAATGAGGTAATCTTGTCATCTCTCAATATTAAACCTTGGGCACAACTTAGTTCTTCATTGAGTAAAAACTAAGACTTACTGCAGCAAATCATGAATAAGAAAAGAAATTATTGAAAAATAAGAAAGGAAATCATTTTTCTCAGACTTTGCAACATCATCTTTTTGTTTCGTAATATTGCAACACACAGCTGATTGTGATAGTTTGATTCAGTAACATGTGCAGTCATTTGAACTTTTGCTTTTTTCACAACATTGCAAAATGAGTCTTTATGTCACATATTCTGTAAAACTGATTTAATCATGAACTTTTCTTCCTTTCATAGTTATTGCTAAACCTGGTGAATGAAGCTTAAATTTCAGCTGCACCACATATTGTATATACGTCATCTCTGTAATAGTAGCAGTAATAATAATAGTAGCAGTAATAATAATAGTAGCAGTAATAATAATAGTAGTAGTAATAATAATAGTAGCAGTAATAATAATAGTACCCATTTGTTAGCCATATAGGCATACTTGTTGGCATTGCTTTTGCAACATATTCTTAATTTATGGTTCATTTTCACTTCAGAGTTTAGCTCACATTTCATCCTACTGGCATATTTTCTCAGTTAATTCCCAAATGTGTATTTGTAATTTCACTTGCCCTGTTTATTTCCTCGTCTTTTGATCAGACCATTTTTTTTTATCAAAAAGGTCCATTAAAACCTGTCCCTTATTTAATTGAATTTATCCGATAAACTATCATTTTACCAACAAACTTTGAAAGTTACTAAATTCAAAAACTCTGCCTCAGTTATTTAGCTCAGTTCGATGCATACTTTTTCTTGTAAAGAATAAACAGCAAACTTTTCTAGGCTCACATTACTTCCAGAATTTCTCATGTATTGCTGTTGATTTACCTGTCTTCTCTGGAAGGGTAAAAATATTAGCTACTTCCCCTGTGACACATAAAGGTGTTGCACATTGCTGTTTTTGTTTTGCTTGATCCAAAGTGTCCTATTTTCTGCTGAATTAATTTACTTCTAGAGAATTCCTGGTGGTTGTAGTGGTTGTAGCAGGGCCATACTTCAAACAAAATAATTTATTTTCATAACTCACAGGAAGCCATCAAAGAACACTGACTTTATTACAAAAATCTGAATTATTTCTGTATTATTAGCTGTTCAAGCTGTTTGCAAATTACATGCTGTGGCTGTGTTGCCAGCTTCCGTATGACCTTTATGGTGACTGCCAGCTGCTGGAGAGACCAAGTGACATGCATTGTCCAATAGTATTAGTCTGTGATAACTGCAGATATTACTCTCACCACTTACTGTATGTTCATATTCCCAGTAACTGCATAGTCCACTGCCTGTTGCCGTGTTGACTAGCAGCATTACTTAATGAATGCAAAAGAGAGCTAAATAGTCATAAAAACAATGGATTTGATTCATGGAAACTGCACTTGCACACACTAAACAGTTTGTCTGACCCATTGATTCCGTTCTTCACTGTTGTGATTTGAGTTCAGTTACAGTCATGGGTATCAGAGAGCAGGCTAGGGAGGGGCAGAGAATCGAGTGGCCAAAGGTCTATTTCTTTACTGAGGTGAGGAGGTTGCAGGGCTTTAATGAAAGAGAAACATTGGGATGGTCAGAGAGACTTGTGCTTTTGCATGTCAACACTTATCTTCCTCACTGCATGTGGAGCCAGATTACTGTAGTGCTGCAATATCCAAAGATGTCAGCCATGTGATTACCATGGATCCTTCTACCAGACTTCTTTCACCCCCCCCCACCCCTTGCAGAAATTATACAATGGATGAACCGATTCTAACATTTCTTAAAAAAAAAAAAAACTGTCTCAATCCTTGCTCTATAACTTGTATCATAGCTAGCTAAAATAATCCTCATCCCCTTTCCTATTTTTCTCACCATACTTACCCCTTACCCCCTTTGTCTGTCACCCCATCACTTTCCATACTACCATACCTACATTCTTCGTAGATTTCCACTGCCCTAACTCATCTTTTCCCTGTACTTTTACTGCTATCCACTAAAAATGTTTCTTTATCAGTATAACTACTCCTTATGGTCTTCCTAGTAACAAAGTTATTATTCTATATAGTACCCTGACCTTATCACTATACAGTTTTCTTCCCCTTCTCCATAAGGGTTTCACCACTATTTCAGTGTTTGTCTAATACTGTATAGTGCAACCACAAGTGTAATTTTCTTTTTTACATTCTATTGAATATCATATTTATTGTAAATAAATCCGTTATATTTTCGTATGTATAGTTATTTTACTGCTTTGTTTCAGTTGTCATTGTAAATGTTCATGTTGTAGAGTTCTTCTCTCCAGGCATCCTCCTTTGCAGTAAACAAATGTAAAATAAATAGGCAGATGAAATTCTACAAGGTTTCTGCCTGCTTTTTCATTAATATTTTAAGAATTTCTTCACTGATGGCTGCTAGGTCCTTAACATCCCAGTGAGACTTTCCTAGGTCGTTGGTGTAGCTAGGCATGTATCATGTACTGCATGATATATGCCTTTTTAATAATTTGATTTAAACAATACATGTGCTAAAGCCTGGACTGTTTGCTGTGGCTTATTTTATGAAGTTATGTAACTTAAGTGGATATTTCCTTTCAGAATACCTGGTTGGTTAAGTAGATTTTTTTCTTCATATTTTGTAAAGCATACTGTACAGTGAGAAAGCTACTGTTATGGAGGAAAGAGGGCACATTCTGGTGTAAAAGATTTTGTACAGTTCCAAATATCCTGGCTACATCTCCATTACCAAAGCAGAACCCGCCAAACACGGTCCATTAATCACTGCAGAGTCCTGATTTATATACTTAACTATTTTAGACACTTGAGGAAACCCATCTTCAGGGCTAGATTATCTTCTGTTGACATTTAGTTAGGGATCTAGTGTCTGTGAGCTTTCCAGTGCTGCATCCACACTGTTCTGATAATTTCGTCAACACACAATGTCCAGTAGCACATGTACAGTTGTCCATGGTGTATGTTGTAATTATTACACCGATGACTTCCTCCTGCAGACATCCTACCACTGCCATCCGAATTGCATTGGCTCCTTTTGTACCACACAGTACTCTGGCACTTGTTTCAGAGCCAAGGCTGACAGGATATTAAAACCGACTCGTATTCAGATCAACAGCTGTTAAACAATTTGAATACTAAGTCAGACACCTCAGTACCTCTCTACAAAAAAATTGTATCCAGTTTATCCAGGCACTTATCCACACATTCAATTATTTAGTCATTTGTTGACCAGGTGAGTAGGCTGGTCCCTTTTTAGGCATGACCCCTGACACATACATTTATGTGTGTGTAATACACACACACTCACATTGTGAAACTTTGCTCTAATTTATTTATTTTATTTAACATTTGTTTACTGAGATAGTCCGTATGTATTACATAACCCATTTTCAGAGGAGGCCCACAGAGAAAAGCTCCATATTTATTACTTAGATACACATATGATTTCCATCATGAACAAGCACTTACACTTGCTTATATAATACTAAAAATGTGTCTTACTGAAAGATATAAAGTTTTGCATACATTGTAAATGTCAAAATGAACATTTGGAGTTTACATACATTCACAAGTTAGAAAGTGGGAGTATTTGATTAGATTGTACTTGCTTATTATGAAAAACAGATTAGAGTCAGTCAATCTGACTGCTTAGTCCTTTGTCAGTGCAGAATAGTACGGCAGGGATGACAAGGTATTTGTTAGATAATGGCTTGGCTTATAAACTGTTACTGACGTTATTAGTAGATTAGTGTTATAGTGGGGAAGTTGGTATATTATGAGAAGGTAATATAAAGGTATATGAGGGGGTTAGCCTGGAGTTAGGCATGAGCATAGCCATGATTTAAGTGTTCTTTTAAGGCAGCCTTAAAGAGAGAGAGGCTAGGAGTTAGGTTAATGTTTGGTGGGAGGGAGTTCCACAACTTTGAGACAGAGTACGAGTAAACAGATTTTCCAGAGTTTTTAGAAGGCTTATAGATTTCATGTAGGTTTTTGTCATTAGATCTGAGAGGTCTGCTAGGTTTGTATTGTTTGATTAAGTTTGCTAGGGTAGGGCAAGCAATAGGTTTATAGATTAGGTTATATATTGTAGTTTAGTGTGTATATGTTAGTTGGTTTGAAAGTTCTAGCCATTTTGGTTTTTGCAGTGATTTACAGTGATGTGTGCGGTAGTTTTAGTTTGTTGCAAACTTTGCTACTTTATTGTAACAATGTTCCAGTTTAGTTTTGGAGGCGTGTTTTAGATTGGCTAGTGTACAGGAACTGTAGCATAGGGATTGGAGAGAGGTTTTTGCCAGTGTGGTCTTGTTTGGAGTGGTAAACAATTGTTTGTTTCTGTAAAGTAGCCCTAGTTCATATATCATCTTTGTTTTGTTGAATATGAAGGCCAAAGTTCATTTACTATCAGTAGTAGCATGTAACAGTTTGGTTTCTTGTACATTTTCTATGATAGTTTTGTCAACTGCAAGGATGTTAAATTGGCCTGGGCTGAGTGTGTTTTTTTGGATTTAGAAAAAGTTGGGCCTCCATGATCCAGGATTCAATTGCTATGAAAGATTGCTGGGTTCTGTCTTGTAGTTCAGGGAGAGTATGAGATGTACTGATTAAGGGTGAATAATCTGCATACTGGATTATTGTTCCTGGGGAGAAGGCAGTGAGTAAATTTTTGGTGAATATGTTAAACAGTAGGGGACCTAGGATAGAGCCTTGGGGAACACCTGTACGGTTAGGTAGGAAGGTGAAGATTTGGTTAGACCATTTTAATGCTTGCTTCCGGTCATATAGATAGTTCTGAAACCACTGAAGTGTGGTAGTGGAGCACCCTAGGTTGTATAGTGTTTCTATAACTAATGGGTGTGAAACTGTGTCGAAAGCTTTTGTGAGGTCCAGGAGTACTGCAGATATGAGGTATCCTTTATCCCTTACCCTGTTAATAGTGTCTGTAAAGGATAAAAAGTGCAGTGGATGTGCTATGACCTGGCCAGAAGCCATGCACTGTTGGTGAATACATCTTTGCATTATTTTAGATAGAAGGGATAGTATTGATATTGGGTGAAAATTGGATATTTCTGTGGAGTTGCCTCCTTTATGTATTGGTGTTATGTATGACTGTCTCCATATTGTGGGGTCTAAGGCTTCTGAGAGTGGCCTGTTTATAAGGATGCTAATGAGGTATGCAACCGAGTCTGCAGTAAATTTTAGGTATTGGGGTGGGCAGTTGCCTGCTGATGTGGAACAAGTTTTAAGTTTGAGCAGTAGATTTTTTTATTTTTCAGGTGGTGTAGGTTGGAGGGAGAAAGGAGGAATGAGGCTGTTTGGTTATTTGTGTAGTTGTAGGTTTGGTCTGTTTTGGGTGGTATGCAGTTATTGTAGCTAGTGCTTAAGTTTGGATGGGGGAGTCCTGAGTTAGTTTTGGTGGTGAGTAGGTTGGCTATGGATTTAATAAATTATTTGTTAAATTCCTCTGCTATTTGAGATGGGGGCAGGGAGAGTGTTCCTTGTTTGTTCCTGGGTTGAGGAGGGTAGATATGGAGTGCCAGAATTGTTTGGGGTTATGTTTGTGTTGCAGCTGGAGGGGAGAGTAATAGGACTTTTTACACTCTTAGACTAGTTTGGTTACTCTGCATAGTGTTTTAAAGGTTTGGAGGTTTTGTTGTGTTTTATTGTGTTTTCATATATTCCATGCTGTGTCTCATTGTTTTGTGAGGTTGATGCAGTGAGAAATTATCCATGGATTTTTGGTTGTCTTTACTCTTTTTGCTTGTATTTTCAGGAATGTGGTATTGAAATATTGTACGGCATCATTAAGGGTAGAGATTTTAGGGGTGTCAAGTTTATATTTTGTAGTAAGTTGAGTTTATTAGTTACGTTTAGTTGTATTTCTAACTGTTTATAGGCAGTGTTTTTTTAGGAAGGTGGTGGTAGGCCTGATGGCAAAGGCTGGGAGAGATGGTCACTTAGAGAGCCTGGGAGTGTACCTGAGGATAAGTTAGTTGGGTGTGATGCAAGGATCCAGTCTAAGGTGGAGTGGCTAGCAAAGTCTTTATTGAATCTTGTTGGGTTTGTAATTAGTTGTTCGAAGCCATACATACTGATATTTATGAAGTGGGAGTTTTCAGTAATGGATTGCCGATTTATGGTCATGTCACCCATGATGATTTTCTATTTTAATGTTTTCAGATGTCCAGGACAGCATGTCTTCCACATTGTTTCCAGGTGGGATGTAGACTGTCACGATACAGATTTTTGTGATGTTAAGGTATGTTTGGATGGCAAGTAATGTTGAGTGTGGAGGAATGTATGAGAGCTATCCCCCCACATCTCTGCTTTGGTCTGTCCCGTCCGAGTTTGGTGAAGTTGGGGGTTAGAATTTCAGTATCTTTTATGTTGTAGCCAAGCTTTGGTTATGGCTAATATATCAGGTTTATTTTTTTCAATCCATGCATGTAGGGATGATATTTTTTTGCAATTAAGTTGATGGTAATTAGGTTTAAGCTTTTGAAATTTGCTTGTTTGTTTGGTCCGAGGTTAGGGCGTATGTCACCACTCTAGTAATTGTAATATGTAAGTGTTTAGGTTGTTTTTAGTTGTGAAGCTTCAGTTTAGGATGATAAAATGGGGTCTGGTGTTTTCAACGGTTTTGATTTTGATGTTGGTGTTGTAAGGGTGGGGACAGTAAAATAGTTTAGGGGAGATATTGCAGTAGTGGGTTTGTTTTTGGGGTTGGTTGTTGGACGAGTTGTTGTGGTGTAGTAGGTTGTAGCTATTTTATTTGAGTGTTGTGGCTAAGGTTATGTGTAGAAGTAGAGTGATTACAGTGGGGGTGAGAGTAACTTTTTTTTCGAGATGCAGAGAATTTTAATGAAAAGAGTTAGATTTGATTGCTGTCAGAATGTATTCTATATGAAGTAAAAGGGTGATATATGGTAGAAAGAATGTTGAGTCTGAGGTAGTACAATTTGACTAGTGCTGCTTGTTTTGGGGGGTGGTACTGTAATTGCTTATGATGTGATGGTGGGTGGGATTAACTTTGAGAGTGCACACGTTTGATTTGTTAATATTGGTTAGGAGGAAGGGTAGGATTGGTTGTAATGGTTTATGGGTGAGGTATTTAAGACTATAAGTTTATGGGTATGGGGGTAGGGTAGGGGAGCAAAGTGAGCCCTTGCATAGTGGGGCGGAACTGAGACTGGAATAGTAGCAGACTAAAAGCAAGCAAAGAAGAGAAAAGTCAGAGCGAAAGATGGTAAGAGTTAAAAAGAAATTAGATAAAATTGGAGAGAGACTGCAGTTGTCTGGCTGAAATGCTATAATTATAAGAGAAAATAAGGATGGAAATAGTAGAATATGGTTGCAAGGAAGGTGGTGGGGGTAAGGGAGATGCAGGGTGGCAGAGATTAACTGGGGGGGCAGAGTCCTGTTTGGTTATATGCAGATAGTGTACCTGACTAGATAGTTACAAAATAGTTACAGAAATAGAAATAGTAAAATGAATAATGTGCTCTAGCTAAAGTTTGCTGTATACAGAAGCATATAGTCCAATTTTGTTTAGATTGCTTCACTTGCAGTAAGGTGTAGCTGTGTTCCGGATTAGAATTTGTTCAGGACAGCAATCCTTCTAAGTACGTCTTTCAGGCAGCTGTGACGAACGCATTTGCACACCACCGGGACTGGGTTCAGTGAAGAAAAGGAATCTTTTATATTGGAAATCACCTTTTAGTTAGCATAGGTCATACCATGTTTGTTTTTATTGATTACTCAGAATTGGTACTGAAAAAAATCACTCTGTTCTTAATGCAGTCTACAAACTAGTTTTCTGCAGTTTTAAACCATTTTCTCAGTGTATACAGTTAGTGTACAGTCTGTTAGCTAACAGGATTTAGTACATGACTTTCCCCCGGATTCACTAGTCTTCCATTCAGGACTAACTTTGTCCTGCATGGAAGTGCCCGTTGAGGAGTAGGATGGCAGTGCGCCATGCATATTAATGAAGGCGCACTGCCCGAGCTCCCAGGCTTGCACAGAGTGTGTACAAGTAAAGGGGGCGTGTCTGAGAGCAGAGCTCTCAGAATAAACATGCCCTTGCAATGTAGAACAGCAGAAAGTGTTAAGAAATGAGCGAGAGCACTCATAGGTGTCCACATATCCCCACCAACAGTCCCCCACGTGTGCAACAGTATATATAAATAAAATGAAGAAACCCTTTTATATAAAAAGCTGATTAAAGCTAATCGTAGGGCCATGGGTGTGCCCATCGCTTAGCTACGGTTAAAGTAGCTTAAAAGGCTGAAGAGGATAACAAGGAAGATATATGCAAATGAAGCAGCACAGCAATAGTGTAGTGGGCAGAGCATCCGCCTAACAAACAGGCATTCCCGGTTCGAGTCCCACTGCAGCACAGTCTATTTTACATGAAAAAACACGTTAGAACCAATTTTTTTTTGTTGCAAAACCCACTAAATACATAAATAACACATAGTTATGAACTAGAGTACTGCAGGAAATGGTCATGTGAAATATCAGTGTCATAATGAATAAGGCACTAGTAAAAGCAGGTCTAAGCACAACTAAGCAGGAGTAAGCATATGTAAGCACTAGTAAGCATGTTTATGTGTGATTGCATGGGGTTTACAACTGCCTACACAGATTAAGCAATGTGGAAGCTAACTGAGTATAAGAAACTGTAACCGGAAGGTAGCAGTGCTTACCGCCGCGCAAACACACACAAACCAGCTTACAACTGCTGTAAAGTGCCTAAGCACTCTGTAGCTAACAGCCTATGTTCAGCCCAACAACAAAATAAACAGCCTCTGCAAGACTTGAACCCAGGACCATGCACACCATACACAGTGATTTACCACTAAGCCATGCCAGATATACGTAAATCTGATGTTGTCAGATACATAACATCCTGCCCAGTCATGCAACAGTACAGAGAATGTGTACCAACATCTAGATGTATGTGTGAGTGTAAATATATTAATATCTAAACTGATGCAATATATATATATATATATATATATATATATATATATATATATATACATATATGTGTGTGTATGTGTGTATATATATATATATATATATATATATATATATATATACATATGTGTGTGTATGTGTATATATATATATATATATATATATATATATATATGATATATAAACATTCAGAAATATATACATATATATAAATATATATGAATATATATACAAGCAAATACCGACATCTACACGTATATATGTCAACACCTATATGTCCACATATACTCAACAAGTTACATATATGTATGCAGATATGTATCTCAGTCGGTATATACGGACATAGTTATAAATATGTAAGAAAATATATATACCTATACAGGTATATATGGGCATACAGCTGTAGATAGCAATGGTAGGTTAACAGAAACATATGTGTCCACATGCACGGTTTATGGGGTTGAGATGCCCCAAGCAATATACGTCCTGTATGAATTGCCATACCCCCCCACAGCCAAACACGTCTGCCCTGCAATACACTACCAGGTTTATTTTAATTTAATTGTTTTATTTAAATACGAATTTAAATTATGTTTCTTGCATGTTTTATTTGTTCTATATTTCATTCCCCACTCCCCCACCCACTAGGTGGGCTGACCTGTACAGGCCCATCCAACCCAGCCCCTCCCCGACTCATACATTCATTACCCACAGCCCCCCCCCCCCTGCTGCACACACGCAGCCACCATCCCTTCCCTGGTTACCGGCCCATAGCTACCACACCACCACACTTTGCCCACCCTCCACTCCTCCTCCCCTCGGTACTCATCTTGTACATTGTCCCGACCCAAGTATCTTAGGTCTGCCACACGCTGTAGTCCATGCACATATGAACACAGCCATGCTTACCTTTTTAGACATGGTGTTACCGGAAAGAAAGTGACCCAATTTTTGGGACATCCCGCATGGGATAAATGTTTCCCTGGTAATAACAGACTTCACGTGTGACTTTGTCTACACTAATGGTTTGATTTGTAGGTATCACAAAGCATATGTGGCACACAAGGTTGCTCGGTATGCACAGAAAACCTAATAGGAATGTCCAGTTCAGGTATACGGGAAACGCACAACCGTGGTATACACACAGTGCTACAGGTTCCCCTCCTGATAACAAAATTATTGTCTAAT
>NC_056741.1:574668846-574763846 GCF_019279795.1 Protopterus annectens | reverse complement strand
ACGTAATAACTGCTGGTATGGGGGTGCCATGGCCACATACTACCCACTGGATATTGACATACATCTGTACAGCATCCTACTACTCTGTCTGACATACATGACTGTTAAGGGAGGCTCAGCAGCAGTACATGTGGCAAGTATCTGCACATGACATCTCACTGGGTAAGTACAGTAAGCTGTTAGGCATGTCGCAATGCACTGTGCAGGCTACAGGCAGACTGGCTGAACACTGGCCTACATCTCCTACGTAGAATGCACATGTACCTGCATATATAGCAGACTGTACAGGCATGTCACAGCACTGGGTAAGATACACCTGTGTGACAGTGCATAACTACCAGTGAGAACACAGCCACAGCTTTATATGGCAAGCTAGCATAATATTACAGTATATGGACTGTCTGTTCAACACCATCCTCATATGTGCCACTCACACACTAACCCTACATATACCGGGCCACTACACAGTTTGGTCTGATGGCTGACTGTGGTGTGGGACGTGTGTGTATGGCCCTACAAACATGTAAGCCAGTACGGTAACATACAGTGGATCAGCATATAACATCAGATAGGACGGGTCCTAGGACTATGATAACTACCACAGTCTGTACACAGTCCAAGGTACATATTAACAATACAGACACTGTCAACATTCACCATAACTACACAGACCTCATTACTGTACAGTCAACCACAGTATGTCCAGTTTATGTCATCAAATATAACTGCTACTGTACATAACATGTGTAGCAGTCTGATATCTCACTGGCTTGTTATCAGATGTGATGACACTAATTATGGTATACTGCACATATGCACCTCTTAATGCATGACATATGTACAAAGGTTGACTGAGTTGTGGCTGGAAGCACATACACAGGGCCAATACTGACACGTTGCTGTGATAACAGCATACATTTACTGTTGTAACAGGGTTTGATGCAACATATGTCCTATAAGCGATATGAAGTTAGTAACTGTCATGACTTACACCATCTACAGACTGCAATCCTCATACTACCTTCTGCAGTTCACAGATACATGTTCTGTGGGTAACACATGACACCAAAGCCACCACACACTGCCCAGTCTGCAGATGACCCGACAGATGGGGTGTCCTCACAAGCATAAAACTGATATGGCAAGTATTGATACATGTAGGACAGCCATATCCGCACACACCCTGTTATACCAACATTACTCCAAACGTAGTATAGCAGCACTTAGTCTGTAGTCAGGTCAGGCACATCCCTCTTCTGTGTGTTGGCCTGTTTCTACAGTGTATGTTATCGGAGATAAATCCAGCCACAACTCAGTCAACCTTTGTACATTTGTCATGCATTTGAGATGCAGTTTGCCAAACAACAGAACGAGTTCCTGCTCAAAGTGACTGAAAAGGACCAACACAAACATGATGTTCCTAGATATTGGAGTGTGTTTCCATGCAATTGGCCATGGGAATGTTACCGCAGCTGTCCCACATGCAATCAGCTAGGGGAGGGCTGCAGTTCATGCAGAGGCCATCAGCTGATCATGAGTATTACGTAAAATACACATGCTGCTGCCTAAGAAAAGCAGGTATAGGTCTCCATATCCACCATTGAGGGAGTGAGGAAGGCAGACAGAGGCACCTGCAAGTCAGGGGAGGGGTGGGAGAGTAAAAACTAAGCATGTTTGTGTCACACACCTACCAGCACAGGGTATCAAACCCCTGATGACTAGGTACTGCTATCACAGTCCTATGCAGTTGTCGGATGCGCCACACAGGTTATCTGTTGTGGAGTCTGCAGAACATGTATGTGATGGTGAGTGACATCTGCAACAGGGATATAGTAGCTGTACGGTAGGTGATGTACACACGCCTGACTGCATGAACAGGTGCCACCATCAACACAGCCACATTCTCGCAGGGACGCACACACATTGACACACTTGGTAGGGCCAGGCATACAGCTCATCACTAGTGAAATTGCCACAACACATTACTGTGCAGGTATGACATGCACCACACGGGTCATATGGAGGTTATATGTGCAAAAGATATGGGGAGATGTCTGACATCAGACAGCATGCATCAGTATACCACTGGCCATTGTAGTGAGTGTAGATGTGATCATACGCATCATACAACAAACACACAGGGTGCCAGTACTGACATGCATGGGTGCATTTCTGCACGGGTATGTGATGGTTGATTGTGGCAGATGGCTGTACAAGGCTAGGTGATGGGTATACCTTGGCATCAGGCCACATGACAATGGTCTACGTTGTGGCTCAGGCATGTGGTTTCTGCATTTGCCCACACAGGTGGGTATTGTATCCACCATCCAGTCACCTGGCTTGCTATTGCATGTGGCCAATGCTGTGCATTGCCTGCCATGTATGTATTCCCTTGTCCATGACATGGACGGTGTCTGGGATGTGCACACCTCCCACATGCATGTACAATGACATGTGGAACTGTACCTGGGGTGTCAGGCCCATGTTGTGTACACAGATCAACATCAGATGTGCCAGTCATAGCCACCTGTGGCAGGAAATCGTAATGGACATCAGATTAACCCTGCAACCTACACTGATAGCATGCTACCGGCATTCCCTGGCGTCAGTAGCATCTGTCCATACAGGGCATGTTTTCAGGCATGGTATGTCCTTTGTGAGTCACATGTGATGGCACCACAGGTGTTGCAGGTGTCCAGTGGGGAACATGGGGAAGGTGCACTGTCTGCATGTATGTGCCTATTGGAGAGATGGTCAGGGTGCTATGCCCTCTGTAGGCCACTGCAATCACTCCATAGTTACTATCAGTGTCCAATATTCAGTGTACTACACACATATTGGCTGTTGCCTCGGCGTGTGTGTGTTTGTGTGACATGGGTTGAGTGTGTGCTCTAGGTAATACTGGGGTGGCTAACTGTGATTGCCTGGCCGTGATATTATGTGTATGGGTATGGAGTTACACCCCAGCCTCTCGGCCATTTCACATCTGTTATCCCTGTACAGTGGGCATTGTGATATAGGGCCACCATAAAAGACATTTGCAAAACCCACCCCACATTGGGCCTGTGTGTCACACACTCACATTCACCTCCACACAGGATACAAGTTACAAACACACACACACCCACACACACGCACACACACGTACACACATGCACACACACACCTGTCATGTCTGGGAGTTGAACCCTAACTACCTAGTTTAGTACACTACAGCACAACGCAGTTATAGTCCGTGCCACGGAGATTACTTGAGTACCCCTTCCCCAAAGGTGTATTTCACATTGGATGACATCAGCAGGACTGCCAAAGTAGGCCATTGGGCATGTATTGATTTGTGACTAGCCTAAAATGCATTGCTCCCCACACAGACATTGGAACACGCACAAAACGTCCACAACTGACATGCATGGGTATAGAACTTCTAACAAAGGTCTATATCACACTACAACATGGAACTATTATAGGATGCACCACAGGGATTACTGGAGACCTCTTTCCCCAAAGGTGCATTGCACATTGGATGACATCAGCAGGACTGCCACAGTAGGCCATTGGATATGTACGGAGTGTGACTAGCCTAAAATGCATTGCTCCCCACACAGACAGTGGGACACACAGAAAACATCCACAACTGACATGCGTGGGAATAGAACCCCTAACAGGGGGTCTATATCACACTACAGGAGTATGAAGTTACAGGACGCATTATGGAGAATACTGGGCTACATCTTCCCAGAGGTATATCTCTAGGTGGATGACATCAATATCCTTGCCAAAGATGAGCATTTGAATTGTAGGGAGTGTGACTACAATTCAAAAGCATTGCCCTCTATACATATATATATATATATATATATATATATATATATATATAAAATTGAACTCCTACTGTACTAGTTTATCACACTACGGCAGTACGCAGTTATGGGAAGTGCCACGGAGATTACTTGTATACAACCTTTCCAGGGATGTATTTCTAGGTGGATGACATCAGCAGCCTTATCAAAGTAGAGCATTGCAATTGTAGGGAGTGTGACCACCCTAAAAAGCATTGCTCTCTACACAGACAGGCACAGACACACACACTTGCCATGTCTGTGAGTAGATCAGCTACCTACCTAATTAATCACATTACAGTAATATGCAGTTACAGGACGCACTACAGAGATTACTGGGCTACATCCTTCCCAGAGGTGTATTTCTAGGTGGATGACATCAGCAGCTTTGCCGAAGTAGTGCATTTAAATTGTAGGGGATGTGACTACCCTAAAAAGCATTGCTCTCTACACAGACACACACACACACACACACACACACACACACACACACACACACACACACACACACACACACACACACACACAATTGCCATGTCTGGGAATTGAACTCCTACCTTACTATTTTATCACACTATGGCAGTACGCAGTTGTGGGATCCACCACTGAGATTACTGGATACAACCTTTCCATGGATGTATGTCTAGGTGGATGACATCAGCAGCCTTACCAAAGTGAAGCATTGCAATTGTAGGGAGTGTGACCACCCTAAAAAACATTGCTCTCTACTCAGAGTCAGACAAACACACACACGCACACACACACATGCACACACACACACACACACACACACACACACACACACACACACACACACACAGTTGCCAAAGCTGGTGTTAGAACTGCTACTAATTAGTTTATCACACTACAGCAGTATGCAGTTATGAGATGCGCCACAGAGATTACTGGGATACAACTCTCCCAAAGGTGTATTTCACAGTAGATGACCTCAGCAGGCTTGTCATAGTGGGGCTGTGGGGAGGGCAGTATGCATGCATGGGCCATAACACATTCATCTAGGGGTTGACATGCCACATGCGGGCACAACCTGGAACATATTCCATAGGTACATGTGTACAGCTGATAGATGACTACTTCCTTGAACAGTCATGTTGCACAGCTGGCACGTGCACCATATACTCTGTACTGCTGACAGATACCGGTGGCTAGTATCTGCAGTGTATGACATCAGACAGAATGTGGCCCTTTGGCTGTGTGCTGGGTGGGCGAGCCCTGGATGGCTCCTTGTCACAGTCACCCTCTTCCACACATCTGTGTATGTCTACCTTTGGCTTATTATAGTGTGTTGTCCTTACATATATGCCTGTATTCCTATCCACTGTGTGTGCAAAGCATGTGTGGTGCATAATGAGGAGTGTCTGCACTAACATCTGTGGCTGCCAGATATGTCTGGTCCACTGGTGTTTGCAGACATAGCCTTCATGTGTTTGCGTGTATTAGCATGCCCAGTATGACCTTTCAGTATGTTGTTGACTGACATTGCCTTCATTACTCTGTGTGTGGGCATGTCCAGTATGGTCGTCTGTATTGAATGTGTGGATCGGGTCCAGGAAGTTTGTACTGCTGTGCTGACCTTTGTGTTTTACACCTACAGGTAGCATGCTGTCTCTGCAGAGTATCAGTCGATCATTTGGTATGGACTGTTACTACATTTCTGCACAGGATTGTGGTGGGCACACCTGACTGTTACTATATTTCTATGTAGGATGGGGGGGCACACCTGACTATTTTTACATTTCTACACAGGATTGGGAGGGCACACCTGACTGTTACTATATTTCTACGTAGGATGGGGGGGCACACCTGACACTTGTACACATTTGCTAGGACTGTACTGGTATGTCAGGTACTCCATTTCAGTCTGTAGTCTTACCTATCATGCTGGCTAGGGCATACCAGTGTATTAAAGATCTTAGCTTTTAATTACCTACATATTAGTTTCTGACTTCCTAGCCTTCAGAACTGATATCCCACTGCCTGACCTGCTGTAGTCTGTCTGTGTAGGCCTGGGGGGGGGGTTACCCTTAGGCCTCATTCAGAGACCATAGCACAGCCTTTGTTTATGTTTGTCTACACCTGTCCTGCTGGCTGTGACTGTTGTTGGGTATGTCACCCCCCCCCAACTGGCATGTGTGAGTCACTTACCTTTTGGGTGTCCTAGTATTGAGGGTGGTGCTGCAGGGCTGCCTGTGTCAGATGCACATAGTACACACCCTACACATGGTTAGGCACAGGTAGTGTAATGTTTGGCATCCCTTTTAATGTGAGAGTCTGAGAGAGGTGTTATTCTCTGGGTCCCTCCCATGTCAGTGTATGTGCTATGCATTGCCTCTTTGCCAAGACCAGGGCATACTGGGCATGCCTCCTCCGAGTCACTCTGTGCCTGTGCAGGCCTTGGCAGTGGTGGTGGGGGTTGGCTGTGTGGCCCTACCCTGTGCTGTTCCTGCTGCAGCTGTTTCCACAGGATCATATTGTATAACATGGCACATACAAACACAATTTGGGTACATGTAGCTGGTGAGTACTGCAAGGCTCCACTGGATGTGTCTAGGCACCAGAACTGTGACTTGAGCATCCCAAACACATGCTCTATTATGATTCTTGTTTGTGCATGTGCCTCATTGTGGAGTTCTTGTTTGGGTGTGTGTGTGCATTTCTGATGGGTATCATCAGCTACGGCTCCAATGTGTATCCAGCATCCACCACTAGGTGACCGTGTGGGATGTCATCATTGGCAAATCTCTGGTACAGCTGCGTCAGATGCCAGATTTGGGAATCGTGATAGCTTCCAGGGCAGCCAGCACACATGTTCATTATTATGCCCTGGGCATTGCACACTACCTAGTAGTGGACGGAGGGGAAGCCCTTGCGGTTGATGTAGACCCTACCCCACTCACCGGATGGTGCTTTGATGTGTATGTGCGTGCAGTCTATTGCACCCACTACCTCAGGGTATTCTGCTGTTTGGTGGAAAAGACGCATATTGCTGGCCAACGCCTCATGGGTGTTGGGGAAATATACATGCTTACCGACGTGCTGACATGGCATCCAGGAACTGGTGGAGTACCCTGGATGCTGATGCATGTGAAATCCCAATCATATCTCCAGCTGGCCTTTGGAAGGTACCTGTAGCTAACATTCTTAGGCCTACACATACCTTGGTATCCACTGGGATGGGTTCCCCTCTGTTAGTTCTGTGTGTCAGGCGTGGCCGGCACAGCTCAACAATTTGCTGTAGAAGGTCCCTGTCCACCCTATAGCACTCCACTATCTCCAGCTCATGTAGCCCTGGTAGGTTACCCTGGGTATGTACACTCTTCTCTGTCTCCTCACGGTGGGTTGGTCGGCAGCATTCACATCCTCACCACCCCCAGTCTCTTCCACAAGTTGTATGATGGCTATTACAGCCCCTATCATTTTGCTGTTGTGAGTGTTAAAAGTTCCCCGCTTGTTTACACTGGCAGTGTAGAGTGTAGGAAAAACCAGAGTGGAAGATGTTTGCTTAGTTTATAGTAATGTTATGGGCTGGCCTGGACTGCTGCCTGTGTAATTGGCTGATTCTGATACATTTCACATGCCAGCTAAGCTAGTTCTCCTTGATTACCTTCCTACTGCTGTTTTCCCTTCCCATTGCCTGCCTGTTTAAGCCCTGGGGAGCGCCACGCAAACAGAGTGCTCAAATGTGCACCGTGCTGCTATGTCCAGGTTAAACCTCGTTTTTTCTTCCTGTAAAGCGCGGTGTGCACATCTGCTTAGGCTTTGTAAAGAGTGCTAAGCAGGTTTAGATACACCCCCTAGCTTAGCTATGCTAAGCTAGGAGCAAACCCGAGCCACAGGGCTCCAGTCCACTTACAGTATGCCTGACACACACACACCCATGATGTCACCTAACTCCTAAGGCTTGCACCAGGCTATTCCTACTCTTACACTGTTAGGACCTGACTTACATGTTGGGGAAAACTGGGATTCACTAGCCTTCCCTTCATTTGCATAGGATTACCTGCTAATGCATAATTACATGTCTCGCACTGAGCCTCCCCCCTTAGCAACTACTACTCACTGGCTAGATTGTCTTCTGCTTGCCATTGACTTGCATGGCAGAATGCTTATTTTAAGTTTATTTTATTATTTTCCCCTGATCCTGTTTGCGCGCCACTGCCCTATGCTTAAACAGCCGAGATCGGCTAAAAAGAAATAAAAGTTTATTTTTAGTTTTTTTTGTTTGCAATGCTAATGGCCTTGTACTTTGCTATTGCCATGCTTACTACATGATATGCAGCCTTTATTTGGAGCTGTCATGGCTCCGTTTTGGATTTTGCAGAAATGTACTCTGTTACTAACTGAGTACATTTCTGCAGATTGCACTAGTCTTGCACGGACTGTTGCAAGCTTCCTGGATTGCAAAATCACCTCATTTGCATGGATTTCACCTACAAATGGGATGATTTGCATACCAGGGGTTAGTCCGTGCAAGATTAGTACAGGAGCTCTCATGCACACCCCTGCAGGCTGTTCCTGGATCGCACGGCAGACATATTGCTTGCTTGACCTCCTGCACCAATCTTGCACGCCGTGCAACCTTTCGAGATTTTGGGGTTATATGTTTAACATGCAGTCTGGTGGATACTATAGCTCTCAGTATTTTAATACCTCACTTTGTATCAGCAATTAGGTCCAGTTTTTTAAGCTTTAACATGAAGTTTTAGGTCTTGGAGGACTTTCTCCACTGTAACAAATCACAAGCAGGTCTTGGCTTTGAGCGAGTTCTGTTTAAAAACATCATGGAATCTAATTGGGCCCAGTGGTAAAAATGTGAGCTGCAATGTTCCATTCAGATGCATCTGGCAACTTTATACTATCCTTGTTAAAATTAAGTATTTGCTAGATGTTGTTGTATCTTTCGGCTTTTCCCGGTTAGGGGTCGCCACAGCGGAACTCCGGTCCGCTAATGATTGGCAGTTGATTTTTACGTGCTGAGTTGCTGGCCCTAACGCACAACTTTCAACAAAGGTATGCCCATTCACGCATGTCTCCACAGAAGACGCTCTAGCTGAGAATCGAACGGGACAACGTCTTGCTGGGAGGCGACAACGCTACCGCAGCACCACCACCGCGGATCTACATGTTAAAACCATCCTAGTTGTTGGTCCATGGAACAGGCGCAAGATAGTTTAAGACCAAGGCACTGCATATTGCTTTTACAAGAAGTGTTTTGAGATTGTGGGACAGTCATACAGCATTCTTTGTCGAGAGCATGGGAATGTATAACACCTTCAGCTTTTGCGAACTGCTTATGCCATGTCAGCTAGCGTACTTGTACAGAGTTTAACTGTGTTGCTACCACTGAGAGTGAAGTCGTAATGCCATATGCCACAAATTAACTACAGCATCTTGTCCTGCTTTAGGATAATATTGTTGTCAAAATGTAGACCTACCTGCATCTGCTATATTACCTGATGTAGACATTATTGAATGCATGAGTAATTTGTTTAAAGGACATTGTACTGTGTGAATCTGATCCATGTGATCTTGAAAAGCCTATGTCATATTTTAGGATGTATAACTCCGCTATCGTTGTTAAGACAGTTTGCTGTGTCACTATTAATTCAGACAAAACATTGGGCATGACGAACATTAAGGCTGCACATACAGTAAACTTTCAGTTAACTGGAACTCGAGCAACCGGCAAAAAAATTGTACAATTTTCATGTGTTGCACTTTGTTTTTCTCCCTGCAGAAACATACCTTACCTTTTTAGAGTTTGAGTTTTAAAAAGAAAGACAAGAATAAATTCCCTCTCTCCCCAACCTGAGAACAAGTCAAACCAAACAAATAGTATAAGGTACAGTATTAGTCAGGCCTAATTTTAATAATAACTGTCAAGCAACCAGAAACTACAGTTTCCCGGCATCTACCAGTCCCCATGGGTGCCACTTAACAGAGTTTACTGTAGTTAAAAAAAAAAAAAAATGATTGTTTTGTTTGTACAAATGAGTGTAAACCTGTAGTTCTCACTATCTAATTAGTGCTCCAAAAGTTTTTAATCACTCATAAAAAGAGGTATAATGTGCCTAGTGGGTTTACCTGGTCAACAGTGAATAAAACAAAAGTGAATGGCAATAAATTAAGTTGTTATATAAAATTGCATGCTAAAGACTTTCCAAATGTGATATTAATAACTGATTGATTCAAAGTCCAGTATTATGAGTACCTGCTTACAATGAACTCTTGGTTTGGTCTGCAGAGGGGTTTAACAGTTTATGTAGTAACATGAGACTATAACGGAAAAAGTGTTTACATTAAATACTAATGCATTCTCTTGAGTTATATTCAGTAAGAGCTTTACTTTCATTTAGGTCAAGTAACTTTCCTTATTGTACCATTTACACCGGTACTGACTGCAGCACTTGGAATGAAATGTAGCCAGTACTTACTGTTGCACTATGAAAATGTACACCCAATAATCCCCCCCTTAGTAGTAATGTGAGAGGAAGTGCAGGTCTGTAGCTTGAGCTGTTTCCTGCTCAGCCTACACTTCTTCTAGCTTCTGCCAGCTGCCTGCTGTTTATCATCTGCTTATATAGTGATTTGATTAAGATGCTGAGATATAAAATAGAAGACTAGGGATTGAATCCCATCAGCTGCCACCTATTCCATGCATGTTTCTGGTTTTGTGTGTGTTTTTGTATCCCTAGACAAACTGTTATATGAGATGAGCTGGTGGAGCTGCTAACCTGACATAATGCAATCCAAAGAAAAAAATGAGTGACCACCATTAATCAGTTTAATAAAAAAATAGAATTAAGTGCTTTCGTCAACAAAGACTTCATCTCAATAAATTTCCGTCCTTAAAACACTGACATTTAAACAAGCCACCAAAGGTCACTTGATAAGTTGTAACATAACATAATACTAAAGTAAAAAATGCAGTATTAAAGAAGTGACAATTTTTTTTTCATTTCTCCTTCGAAAATACAACAGTGTCTTGTAATAACTTAGATTTAAAAAAAAAGTATCCAAGCCAGTAAAGCAAATCCCAAAGTGCAGCAAATAATCACTTTAATAGTTAAAAATGAAAATAATTTCCTGCATTTTGGGACTTGCTTTACTGGCTTGGATATCAGAGACCAAGAGGTAGTTACTCTCCCAGATGTTAAAAACGTCTATCTCTTACCTAATCTCTTGAACGTTAAAAGTTTGATTTGTTGCCTGCTGGAGATTCTAATTGTAGACCCAAAGAAAAGTTTAAATCTTGTAAACAAAGTAAAACTTGACAGCGATACTCCTAGAACTGGTATCTTTTGGTACAAACTCACTGCTTCTTGGCCTTGTCCTTCCAGTAGTTAAAGTCCGTCTACTTAGATGCCTTGGTAAATGATATGATCAGATTTTGTTTTAAAACTGCATGCAGCAGTTGAAGTGCTAGAGTCTATTTTAATATCTTTACAGGGTTTAGGTTTCTCTTCTTCCTAATATGGTAAGTGATGCTTTGCTGATTTTGCTTATATTGTGTATTAAAATGGAGAAACCAGTGTCATTAGTTGCTGCAGGGCCCAACCAGAGAAGTTTTTTTTTCTGGTTTTGATAGGTGTTTTACATATTCAAACTGATGTTGTACAAGACATTGACCTTTTTCCTAGTACCACAGTAAGAATATAACTTGAATAATGCATTTATTAGTTTAAAAGGCTGTGGGGTATACTGAATAAGCACATTACTTAGCTTTTGAATATGGAAGTGTACCTCTGAAATAAAATGAACCCCTTCCATTGTACACCCTGAGTGAGTAATGTGAAGTGGAAATCAAATAAACTAAGGAAAGTGGAAGACTGTAACAAGCTGTTGCAGCAGTTTGGAGACTTAACCCATGATCCTTTGCCAAGGACCAAATTTAATGGAAAGTGCTTTATTTCTTACTTTGGGAAGCTCTACTCTTCTTCCGAAATGGCAGATATTTTGAATGCAGTCTTTGCTAATGTGAGAGCTATCTTCTACCTCTGTCCCTATGACCTCTCTAGCCATGTCAGAGTCACATTCCTGCACATCTGTCCTTAATGTGAAGACATATAAGGATCACTTTGTTCATCTAGTCAAGTGTGTTAGCTCTATCCACCTTAAATGTTTCTCGAGCTTTTGTGAAACCCACTGGTATTCTGGGTTCTGACACTTTTTGTTGAAGTTTTTCCTAGGCAGTTCTAACTCTGTGTGTTAGAAAAAAATGCCTCATTAACTCTGAGTAATCTACCCTTAATTTTCATCATATAGCCATTGTTCTGTCTTCCTGAATTTATTTGATTTCTCTAAGATATTTGAAAGCTTTTGTCACATTTCTCCAACAATACGCATTAAGTTCTTCTAATGTGCCTTCATACTGTTCGTGATGAGGTCCTTGCACTCTTCTGGCTGTCTTTCTGTAGACAACTTAGCTTTAGCTCTGTTAAATGCCTTTTGCAGAGATGAGTCTCCAGAATGACTTGCAGTATTCATAGTGGGATCTCACCACTTGTGTACAATGAGAGATTGTAACTTCCTTCCTTCTTTTGGTTGATGCCACCTTCTCTCCATTCCAGGGTCCCTCGTAAATTTCCATATTCCATTGTCACAGCAATTTCCCTTTTTTCAAGTAATTTAAATTAATTACCTCAGTACTCGTGTCCAGTTTTGTTGTCAAAAAAGTATTTACTTGTCTCCGAATTCCCACACATGCATTATTTTTTATATTTTTTGTGCATTAAATACACCAGCTAACATCCTTTAGACAATTTCTCCACTATGCTAAGTCCTTTTATATCTTTTCCACTCTGCTTTGTGTGCCAGCATTCTGTAGAGACACAATATTCTTTAATGTCCCTTTTACAGTCACTTGTATAGATATTGGAGGACCATTGTCAGGGATACATGAATACCGAGATGAATTCTTCTATAGAGCCAAGAAATTGATTCTTCACTGTATAAGCACAGATGAACCAGAAAGAACAACACAAGGATCCTGTGAATTTATTTATTCTTTGCTTACTAGGTTAGTACAACCGTTGGCTAGTAGCCTCTTTTTAGCAGAGACCCAAGTTGGTGTTTATACTGACTAGAGGAGATTTGGCTAAGGCACTGGGGCAATTCCAGTGCTGCTTCTGATAAGTGCTATGGGATCTTTTACATCCACCTGAGTTTCCACCAATGCAAGCAGATGGGTCCACTGTTTAACATTTCATATGAAAGGCAGCACCCTCAGGGATGTAGCACCCCATAACGCTACCCTGCACTGTCAGTAATGGAAAATTAATTCAATCACTTGAAGTGGGAATAAAAGCCAGAGACTTCAGCACCAAAGGTAAGTGTGCTACCTGCTGCTGACCTTTGAATATGTTCACTCCAGTAACAAAACCAAAGCTTCCCTTATGTAAAGTCCTCAGCTAACCCAAGCAATAGTGGATACTGCATTTCACACAAAACACTTCCACATACTTTTAGTCCAACACACACACACACACACACACACACACACACACACACACACACACACACACACACACACACACACACACAGTTATTTAATTTTAAATAATGTTGCAAAAGCCTCCTCACAGGCTTCTACACTTTTTTGTTGCAATTTTTCCTTTGTTGTACAATGGTTTGTCCAGTAGTTTCTCCTTACCGTTCTGTCAACTCGGGCCAATTTATTACAAAACAAGTTAAAAATAAAAGCTATCTCATAGGTAGGTACTAGGCTATTGGCCCTATGGCCTATATAAGCCTAGCCAAACGGTACCCTGGCTTTTGCCACCCAAGAATATTATTTTCTTGTGCCCCTGTCAAGCAAGAGCCACAGAAGTGATCCCAGGGGTGAATTTTCTATCTCCCATCCAATCATCAAGATCTTTCTTGAAGAATGCTAATGAGGAGCTTTGTTTGAGATATAGGTAGTTTGTTCCAGATTATGGGAAGTTTCTGGGACAGGAATCTATCCCTCCAGCATGTTCTGTTTATTATGATAAGGTTTAGGTCCTTGGAGTGTGTAGCTCGGAGGGATTGGGATTTCTTTAAGTGGAGCATGTCCAACAACTCTGGGTTTGACATAGCTTTGTATTTTAGACAGATAAGTAGTGACTGTGTCTGCAAATATCCACCTTGCCCCTGCTTGAAATTGTCGCCTTTATATTTCCTTTTGTGCAGTTCAGCCAACATCAAATTTTTGTGAACAAAGACACCGATTATTCTGCAGGTTAGTTGAACGGCTTACTATGTATCTTTGCACAGGAATTTTTGAGAAAATTAGCAAAGGAAAATAGGTTTTGGAAGTAAATAACTAAAGAGGGAAAGGTAAATAGAGTAGGATAAGTCTAAGCAGAAGTCTGTACTACAAGTTAACGACTACATTTCCTACCAGGGATTGATAACTGTGTAGAGGCAAAGAGAAAGGGACATACGATTGGTAAATGAAGTATCAGTTCTGGTTGTTTTGAGTCTAGAACAGAGGTTGATATTAGAAAGGGGATAAATTAAAGGGCATATAAAATATACCACAATGACCTTTAAAACTCAATCAGGGGAGATAAAAAAGATTGGGAAGAGAGTATGCAAAGGCCCTATACAAAGAACAATGGGAAGACATCAGTAGAGATCAATATGGCTCCCAGGTATGCAACAAAGTGCATGTTAGGATTTTTTCATGGAAATGTTTGATAGGTATTGTTCAACAAGCCCTTTTGAATGAATTTTTACTCGGACAGATTGAAAATGCTGGAGGTGTAATGGAAAGAGGTAATTAGGAATATATATTGTTTGGGGATTCAGTAAGTTGGTAGGTTTTAAAAACTCCTTACAGAATGGTGGAGGAGTAAGAGGTTGTAACCAAAGAAATAATTATTTTTGAGCTCCTTTAAAAAAGAACAAATTGTATGCTTATATCTGAAGATCAGAATTTCATAGCTTTAAAATGTGCACAAAGATGTACTGGCATCATTTCATTGCTTCTCACACCATGAGTTAAACATCCTTTCATGGTTGATATAAAATGTTTTTCTGTAACATCGAATTAAGAAAACTAATCAGAAGAAGGTCGTATAAAGAAGGAGGTTGGCGTAATGGTTAAGGTTTTAACTTAGATACAAAGCGCAGGATTTGATACTCACATGATTGGATAAGGTTAAAATGGCCCACAAGGGCAGTTAGCCTAGTACAAATCTCTGAGCCTGTGAGCTGTGATATAGGATGTCAGTTGCTCAAACATAGTAAGGCATTACTAAGTTTAATGCTTTTTGCTAAAAAAAAAAAAAAAACATCAGAATCTAAACCAGCTGTAACTGAAGTACTAAATATTGTGAAGGAAATAAAAGAACTGGAAGTGGGACCATTGGAAATGGAAGGAGTGAATTACATGGAAGATGTAGAATATGTGGGAACCGTATATGCAGAATAGTGTGAATAGTACTAAAGGTAGAACTAAGGAATTCATTTACCAAAAGAATGAGGGTTAAACTGCCTTCTGAGTGCCTCTTTGAAAATTTCCATTTGCATGCTGCGTGCTCTTTTGGCTTTTAGACTGCTTTCGAACTTGGATTCTTAAACACAAGTCTCTGCAATATTATTAGCTTATTCAATGCATTATATTCAGACTAGAATTGGTATAATTAAAGTAGTAAATGTAAAGTGTTAAGTTGTACCTCAGAAACCATATTAAATTGTCTATTTTCTTAATTCAATTGTCTGTGTAATTAACTTTGCATACCACACAGCTCCAGTGAGACTAGAAATCCTTTTTTAAGGGGCAACCCGGAAACACTAGAGTGATATCTCTTGTTCACCAAAGTCCCAAAGTTTGGAGTTGAGGATGAGCTAATGTTCTGGAACAAAATTGCTGGTTGTTGGTGGTGGGGTAACATTATGCCATTACAAAACCTTGAGCTTTTGATATTTTCCCTTGCTCAGTTTTAAGTGTTTGTTTGTTTTTTTTTTTCTTTGTAATCTGTTTGTTCCCTTGCAGTTAGTTTCCATTCATTGATAGCTTATTCCTCTGTTACCAGCTGAATTAGACTGGCTGTCGGGTTTAGCCCATGAGTCATATAATGGGGAAATAGGTACATGACGTGAAATGTATTATGCCTTGTTGAGAGTGAGGAAGAGATGAAGACTGAATGACAATGTCATGTTTTCATTCACATGTACTCTGTACAGAATAAGGAGATAAGATATGATCCAAGGCCTTCTGAATGGCTTGGTACTCTGATTTCCTGTCCTGATTGTAGTAACACAGCTAAATGCTCTACAGTGGATCTATAGTGAATCAGCACAAGACTGTATGAAGATGAATGGAGTATTCTAAAGGCATGCTGTTATTTCTGACAGACAGAACTAGTTCCTGTTGTTGTGCAGCCTGGAGATGGTGGCATTGCTGGTAATGTTTACTAAAAATAAGGCCTTCTTGACTTTACATTCTTCCTTTATCAAGGCAAGCTAACATTCGGTTAAGAATTCTTTCATCTATCTCTCTGTCTCTCTCTCTCTGTTTTTTTTCCTATGCAGCTAATGCAGGTACCCCTGGGCCCTGGCACATGGACGTCTTGGAATTCCATGAGGTAAATGCAGTGGTAATTTATTTTTGAATTTGTCACAGCACAGCCCCCATAACAGAGTATGTCGTTGCAGAAACACTTCAGCAAGCATAGTAGGAAGGTAGCCTGTGAAAGCTAGAAAAGTAACTAATGTGGCCATAAACAGTGTTTAAAATAGTGAAACCTGAACTTCAGTGTATCTTAATTTAATACAAAAAAAAAATCTGGAAAAACAATTCATTTGTTTTAAAAAGAAAAGTACTTTTGTTCTATTTCCCTGCTGATGAAATTAAATCTCTGCTTAGTTCCAAAATAATGTTATTCTTTCTGTTTTTCAGTGAATTGCTGCCACTTTAAAGCTGTGTCTCTGTACATTAGTCATTGACTGCAAGAATTATGTTCTTTGTACAGATGGTGTTAAAAAAAATAAAGGGAAATTATGAAGAATCCCATAAGGCTACTGAATGACAAGCATTAGACATTTGGTAGCAGTGGCAAAACAATCCCCTGCGGGTCTGTCATGTTCACCTCCCACTATTAAGAAGTTCAAGTTAAAGCTCGATCATGAAGTCATATGTAGGGTATGGGGCAACTAAAGAATAAACTACTAAAGAATAAATCCTTTGGACTGAAGTTGGCATGGACTGTTGCTTGTTTGTTCCATTTATTTTATCAAGTTTTGTTTTGGTTCGCAGTTTGCAACTACTAAAGAACCGTTACTCTAGCATAAAGAAAGGCTTTGATGGGGTTTAGTACAATGGAGCAAGTTAAGAACCCCATGAATGTGTGAATTTAAAACTTGTCATTTGTTTTCAGCAAAGGATATTTAAATAGGAATGCAGTCTTTCTTTCTTTTAGGCCACTGCAGTGATTTACTTTAGAGAGCATGTGTTTTTTTTTTTTTTTTAATTTGAAAGGCTGTTTAATACTACTAATGTGACTGGATTGACCTTGAAATAATACATACATACACAAACGCGCACAAATTATACTAGGGGACAGTTAAAGGCACTAAGCTGGATGATACCGTTGAAAGGAAGAATATTTGCCTTCTTGTTTATTTTTGTGCTTGTTAACTGGGGTACTTAACTTAGCAGGCCTAATTTTCATTTGAGGTGTAGGGGGAAATAGATTTCTCAAAAACAAGCAGCAAGCATATCTGTTCAGTAAGATAAGCTGATATCTTGATGGTAGTAGATTTGGAAATGTGTGTAGTCGTGAATATACGGTTAACAGAAAACTAAACCACTGTATACCAGTGTGCGTGCAAGCATGGCATATGAAAATGGTAGGAATACAAGTGCAAAGAATGATTCTGAACCGCTGTTACATTTTCTTAAGGACAGAGAGATGTTCAGACCAGAATAGATAAGAATCATTATAGTGATGTACAATTATCATCTTAATGTGAAAAACAAATATAGGGGATACATATATTTACAGTGCAAATGCAAAATTCATAAATGTTTATTTTAAACGTCTTTATTAAAACACAGTTTACATAATGACAAAGGCACATGTACATTAGTAGAAAGTAAAACAAACCACAGTAACATTTTTCATTATTTTTATGCATTTTACATCTGTTTTCTTTGTAGCAGTTATCATTCACTCGAACATTATATAAATGACTCAATTCCTGTCTTCCCTTAAACCTCACTCATCTTCCTAAACATTGCTATGCTTGTACTGTTCCCACAAATTCCATGCATTTCTATGTACCTTGCACCTTCCCTTTTCTAACAATCCCACCTTTAGTTCTTCTGCCTCATGTACAGTACTCAATACTTCAGTTACGCTTAGTTTAGTTTTTGATTTAGATTTTTTTTATCAGCCAGTACCATTAAACTTAGTAAGGCCTTAATATCTCTGGGCAATTAAGATCTTGTGTCTTAGCTGAAAAGAATACATATGAAGTTGTTAATCTTCTTCCATTCCTCACTGATGGGTATGGTTCCGACCCCTTGGAACCAAGTCGGCCAAATGCCAAGCTAGCGTACACCAAACTCTCGAGCCATGCTACCACCCACAATGCCCTTCATCCCATACCCCAGATCTCATTTGCCACGCAGCCATATAGCAGCATTTTCACCGAGCTCTCCAGCTAAGTAGTTTTGAATTATTCAAACTTGTATTTCTTCCAGAAGTTTTCCTTATAGTGTCTTCTTATAGTCTAGCTCTACCCACAGGTATTCCTTTTCTTACCATCATCTTCTTTCTGCTTTTCCCAGTTAGGGGTCGCCAGAGCGGATTACCATCCACTCATGATTGGCAGTGGACTGCAACTAACAAAAATAAAATAAAATAAAAGTGGAGTTTTACAGTGTTGAGTTGCCAGCCCGGCACCCGACCTTCCACAGAAGGCACACACTCAACAGCATGTCTTTGGGATGTGGGAGGAAATCGGAGCACCCGGAGGAAACCCACGTGACCACAGGGAGGACATGCAGACTCCGCACAGAAGGCACCCTAGCCGAGGATCGAACCGGAGAACCTCTTGCTGTGAGGCGGCAATGCTAACTGCTGCACCACCATGGCTGCCCATTCTTTTTCTTACCATTGTTGGTATTTTCTTGCCTTTTTCTTTACTTTTACCACCCTCATGGTAACTCTTCATACCATTGCTGGTAGTCTGGCTCTTTTTCTTCTTTTCTCTGTTTGAGCGAGTTTTAGTATGTCTGATAAAAAGGGTACTTCAGGTTTTAAACATTGCACGTCGAGCAGTGGAAAATTACAGTGACTTGCATTTTAAATGCGTTTATTGTTTGGGTGTCTCGCATCTTTCTGAGACTCCCCCATGTGATATTTGTGAGTTTTTAGTCAACGGACATTGAATGAATGGTGCAACAAGTTGATTTTGAAAGGATTGCTTTCCTCTCCTTTCTCTGAAGCTATTTCTGTGAAGGTCTTAACCCCTCCAGGCAAGTATAAGAAGCGTCCTTGCTCAGACCCTTCTTCACCAGCTGGTGATAGGGGCAAAAATCATCGATCTAAGACTGGTAGATCTTCCTCCGAGCACCGACTCGATGTCTCGGCGCCACCGATCTCGGCACCTAGCACAGTTTGTGGGAAGTCTGAATTGTTGGTGCCAGGCTCGGCACCGATGACTACTGAACCGATGGTTTCTTCGGTTCTGACCAGTCTGGTCCAGGACACTTCGGCACCGACCTCGCCTTTACAGGCTCCGGCGACCTCGGGTCTGATTTTAACTATTACCCCGATTGTGACTTAGGCTCCGAGTTCCCTCTCGGTGCCGACTTTACTGTTTACACAATTCAAAGCAGAATCCTCGGCTCCATTGAGTTCATTACCAATTTTGTCTTCTGTGGACCCGTTTGCTGGGCAACCCTACAGTCCTTTTCTGGATCATCCCGAATCCCCTTCCGGGATATCGATTAGGTCTGCCAGGAGTGTGTCCAAAATAGACATTGTTCATCTCGTGGATCAGGTATTGACTGCAAGAGGAATCTCCAGACCCTGTTCCACTCCAGGTGTTGGGATTTTTCCTCCTTCGACTCCTTCTTATTCTCCTGATAGGGATCTTTCAGTCCCAAGGCCCCCTTGCCCATTGCTTTCAATGGAACACCTACCTTCGGCACCAACTGCTTTGATGCCTGAAGCATCTAAGTCCTGGTGGGCTTCAGTTCCAACAACAGCTCACCTTTCTCAACCCCTTGCTTTGGGGGTGGAATATTCGGTTCCGGCCTCGACACTGACGGCCTTCTCTGTTCCCGTCTTGGATCAGAGAGTTATTTCCGCACTGAACCCTTCTCAAACGTCAGTCTTGGAGGTGGGCCATTCGGATCGGGGTGTGACCCTGGTTCCGGGCTCCCATTCCTCTTTGGGCTGACCCGCCTTCCGAATTATGGAGAGGGCGCTGGCGGCTAGCAATCTTCCTCCGTCAGATCCGCCTTTGGTTTCACCCCCTTTCTCAGCCATCACCAGCCCTTTGCAGGGGACAACTAATGCAAAGCACCCCCATTTCCAAGGCTTCTTCTGACATTCCCATCAAAGAGCCCCCTTGGAAGAGGGTGTGCAAAAGAAAACACATGGACTCACCTGAGAGTCCCTTACTGAGGATATGGATTACGATGATGGGGAACATTCCCCTAGATCACCCCCTGACTATGTTTCCTTTGGGGACATCTTGGAGATTTTGAGTCAGTGGGGTGACAGGAAATCTTCCACCCCTTCCCCGGAGGAATCTGTTTTCTTACAAGCTTTCAATTCCTGGCCCACTACGTCCTGGGTGACCCCTCCTGCAGATGAGTTGGTCAAATTCATCGTGCAGTGAGCGTGGAAGAGTCCGGATTCAGTAGAAGCTATCCCCAGAAGATCAGACAAAGTACTTTTTCCTGCAGAGGCTCAACCCCCATTGGTTGAAAGGCTTGCCAGTAGACGCTGTTGTGGTTGTGGTGGCCACAAAGAAGGACTTGGCAGAAGAGAGTCTGGCTGTTCACCCACCCAACAGGGAGTTCTGGGCGGTGGACAGGCTAGGGAAGCGAGTCTTTGCTGCAGCCACCTTTGCCGTGCGTTCGCTGAATTTCTTGGCACACTTTATGAGACTCCAGAGAGACCTTATTTCTGAACTCTCTGATAGCCTCGCTGGTCAAATGTCAGATGGAGCACGTGACAAAGTGGCCTCCCAACTTGACACCCTTGAAGCGATTTCGAATTCCTCCATGAGGTTGCTCTCCCACACAGCCGAAGGAGCAGCAAGTGCTGGCATGGTTGTCCAACGTCATGCCTGGATGCGCATTTCTGACCTACTGGTTTCCTTCAAGTCTTCCTTTTTGAATGCCCCTATTGAGCCCTCCACGCTCTTTGATTCTAAGGTCAAGGATACTTTGGCCAGGTGTGAGCAGGATGGAAAGACCTTGTCTGCCGTGGACCTGCGCTTCTCCAAACCTCAGCGTTCCTTCTCCAGGAATCAAAGGAGTGGAAAGTTGTGGCACAAGAAGTCGCAAGGTTTTTTTCATGATGCACGTGGCGTGGACTCCTTCAGAGGCAGAGGAGGGTCTGATGGTGGAAGATGTCCCTTTAGGGGCAGAGGGGGTTACCGGAATCAGGGCTCCAGAGTTTCTTTCTCTGGTAGGCCCTATCAGCGCTCCTGAAGCGTTGCCCGATTGTTTTCCTCTGGAAGCAGTCAGGGCGCGTTTCTCTCTGCACCAAGCAGTTTGGTCCCCCATTACCGACGATCTATGGGTGCAGAGAATTATCACCAGAGGCTATCACATTCCCGTCAAATCCTTTCCAAGACCTCAATTCTCCCTTCCCGATGTTCCACCCAGTCAAAGGGAGGAGGCAGCTTCTGAAATCAAGAAGCTTCTTCTAAAGTGAGTCATCCAAAAGGCCCCCCCCAGATCAATGTGGATTAGGGTTCTACTCCAGACATTTTGGTGCCAAAAAAGACAGGGGACTGGAGACCCATTCTGGATTTCAGTCATTTGAATGAGTCAGTTATACAGATCAAGTTCCGCATGGTCACTATTCAATTCATCCTTCCTTGCCTTCGGGAGGGTGTGTGGATGTGCTCTCTAGATCTCCGGGATGCGTATTACCACATCAAAATGGACAAATGCTCCAGGAGGCTCTTGCACTTCCGGCTGGGAACCAATCATTTCCAATTCAGAGCCTTGCCTTTCGGTCTCTCAACAGCCCCCAGAGTGTTCATGAAATGTCTAGCAGTGGTGACGGCTGACTTGAGACTGCACGGATACCAGGTGTTTTCTTATCTGGATGATTGGCACCTCTCCGTCCCCACTGTGTGTCTACTGACCAAGGCCCTGCGCCACACTCTGTCTGTGGTGGAGTCTCTGGGTATTACTATCAACTGGGAAAAATCAAACCTTCAGCCCTCACAACAGTTAGAATTCATAGGGGCTATGTTCAACACTCAGCTTGGTCTAATATCTCTTCCTCATCACAGGCTTTTAAGACTGAGAACCCAAGTGCAAGTGATACTCAACCACAGGAAAGTGCCTGCAAGGGCAGTTTTGCAGGCTCTGGGTTCAATGGCGGCAGCCTTTCCCATTGTTCTGTTGGCCAGGCTTCATATGCACCTGTTACAGTGGCTTCTTCAAACTCAATGGATACACAATCATCATCCCTTGAACACACCAATTCTCATCACCGATCTTTGCAAGCAGGATCTCCTCTGGTGGATGAGAATTTATGAAGGTCTGTGGTGTCACCCCTTTCAACCTCTTCAGCCCAGTGCCACAATGACTTTGGACACCTCCCTGATAGGGTATGTGTGGGGGGGGGGATCTGTTCAAGGCACATGGTCTCTTGTAGAAGTCGACTTACACATCAACGTTCCAGAGCTCAGAGCTGTGTTACTGGTGCTACAAGCTCTCCACCCTCTTCTTCCTCTTGGACCGACTGCTATCCAGTCCGACAACATGTCTGTGGTCTGGTACATCAGCAAGCAGGGAGGGACCAGATCTTACCCCCTTTGCCATAAAGCCATGAGAATTGGGCAGTGGGCAATAGCTACCAACCATTTCCTGATTGCTACTTGCATCCCGGGGAGTTCCAACGTGATTGTGGACAGGCTGAGCAGATGCATCCTGCTTCCTCACGAATGGTCTCTCAACCCGGAAGTGGCAAAGGAAATTTTCAGCCACTGGGGCCGGCCTTGCTGTGATCTGTTTGCCTCCCCCACCAATGTGAAGTGCATCTGCTACTTTGCCCTCTTTCCTCTGCAGGGGGAGTCCCCAAGAGATGCTCTGACTCTCGATTGGCCCATGGGTCTCCTGTAAGCTTATCCTGCCATCCCCTTGATACCCTTGGTCTTAAGGAAAGCTACTCGGTTGAGAAGCAGAATGATTCTCATTGCCCCATTCTGGCCTCATCAAGTTTGGTTCCCCTTCCTTCAGCCACACCTGCTCCGACCCCCTTGGATTCTAGACTTCCATCAGGATCTCATCTCTTACCCCCAAGAGTTGTCGTCTCCAAATCTGGCCACTGTCAAACTGACAGCTTGGTTGTTCCACTTCTGTTAGTAGCCAGGCTTGAGTCACTTTCTTCTCCTGTATGGAATATTATTTTGGCCTCCTACAAACCTTCTACCAGAAAACTTTATAAAGACAAGTGGAAAGGTTTTTCCTTTTGGGCACAAGAGCTGTCTCTGGATCCTGTTTTTGTTCCAGTAGCTACAGTTCTTCAATACCTGACCGTGCTTTTCCTTAACGGGGCTTCTGCATCCATGATTCAGGTGCATCTAGCTTCCATCTCCAATTTCCATGATGGTTCAGACGGAATTCCTATTATTTCTTCCCATCTGTGTAAGACTTTCTTGAAGGGGATCTTTCATTCTAGACCTCCTATTAGGCAACCTGTGGAATCATGGAATCTGTCTAGGGTGCTTCAAACTTTGACTCTACCTCCCTTCGAGCCAGCTGCAACCTGTGATGTGAAGTTTCTGTCCTGGAAGACCTTGTTTCTGGTGGCAGTTACTTCAGCCAGACGTGTATCAGAGCTGCAAGCATTATGCATTAAAAGTCCTTATTTGATTTTCCATAAGGACAGAGTATCACTTCGCACCAATCCCACTTATCTTACCCAAGGTGGTTTCGGAATTCTCTATTAATCAGTCCATTGAGTTGCCCGTGTTTTTCTCTAATTATACCAACAAAGGGGAATACTGTCTTCGTTCCTTGGATGTCCACAGACAGTTGTGGTTTTATTTGGACAGGACAAAGTCTTTTCGAAAGTCAGATCAGCTTTTTGTTGCCTTTGCGGGCTCTAGAAAGGGATCAGCAGTGTCTAAGGTTACCTTATCTAAATGGCTTGGGGATTGCATCTCCTTTGTTTATTCTCTGGAGGAAGAATCAGTTCTTGGCCGCATTAAACCTCATTCCACTAGAGCTGTGGCCACTTCTGTCATCTTTCATGCTAGGGCTTCCATGGATGATATTTGTGCAGCTGCTACCTGGGCTAAACCACATACCTTTATCAAGCATTACAAATTGGATCTGATCTCCAGGGGTAGAGCTGTCTTTGGCTCTATAGTTCTCCGGAATGTTCTTCCATGAGGGCCACCCAGATTCTGTAGTAGCTAGGGACTCTGTCCCATCAGTGAGGATTGGAAGAAGATTAACAACTTCAGATAAAGAAGTTATGTCTTACCATAATGTTCCATCTGAGTTGTTGATCTTCTTCCATTCATCACACCCTCCCACCTTCCCCCGCCAAGGGTCCTGATGGATCTTTGGGTCATTTTGGTGTGTTAGGGTGTTTGCGCAGAGATGGCCTCTGCCTCTGTTTCTGTTTCTTATATATATGCTGCTACTATGGTTCTGCAAACTCGATCTGAGGTATGGGATGTAGGGCATTGTGGGTAGTAGCATGGCTCGAGAGTTTGGTGTACGTTAGCTTGGCATTTGGCCGACTCTGTTCTGAGGGGTCGGAACCGTACCCATCGGTGATGAATGGAAGAAGATCAACAACTCGGATGGAACATTATGGTAAGACATAACTTCTTTTTTACTTAGTTAAAACCATTTGCTCCCATAACACTTCTGACAAAGTACTGAATAGGGCTTTTTTTTAAATCTGACCACTCGTTATACTCCAGAAAATATATTTTCAGTTACCTCTCTCTTCCCTATCACACCACTGACATTTGCTGTCTACTTGAGGAAAAAAATTCTCTGGAGTCTGTTTGGGTGTAAAAATATCTGTGCACACGGATTCACTTCAGAAGCTCGAAATACTGAAATCTCACATTTCAGTATGTCGAGCCCAAGAAGTGGAATCCACAAAACAGTGAGAATTAAAAATCGCGAAATTCAAAACCTCGAATACCGGAAGTTTTGAATTTTGCGTTTTTACTACACATACACACACACACACATACACATACACACACACAAAATCACTCTACTACATGAAAGCAGGGAGGCAAGCCCCCCTGCGCCCCCCACACCCCCCTACTTAAATATTCTGACTCCGAGGTCGCACTACATACAAACACACACAAAACACCACCACGCAAGCTACTTTCGCTTCACACACACACACATCACAGCAACAAAACGCACTGACACACACCGCAGCCCGTGCCCAAACCCCTTAACACACACACACTTACCTGAATACATAACCGTAGCAGAACTTTAGAAGTGCAAAATTCAAAACATCCGGTATTCAAGATTTTGAATTTCGTGCTTCTAAACTTTCGCTATTATGTGGATTCGGCTTCTTGGGCTCGAAATACTGAAATTCGAGATTTCAGTATTTCGAGCTTCTGAACGGAACCCGTGCGCACACATCCAAGCAAAAATACTAAACCTTATAGACTTTGTTGCATACTTGAAGACATACAGATGTACTCCCATTGTTCTTTTGTAAATTGCCTTTCCAGTCTCTCCCTTCCCAGTATATTCTAAACTCCTCTGATTGATTCTTATAGTTATCATGCAATATTTCATATGCCCAACTAACTGTCCCTTTTTGACAGCAGCATCTGTTCTAGCATTAACTGTAAATTCTACCAGAGATGGCCTTTCTCTTGGCGCACCCTGTCTATTTCTCTTGCCTATTTTCTGACAGCAATCCCTGGTAAGAAAGGCAGTCTCTAACTTGCAGTCCAGACTTCTTGGTCTCATTCCATTCATATTACCTTTCCCTCTCCAGCTGTTTGCTCCCAAATGCCTTGATTCTTTTGCCTGTTTTCTCCAGTAACTTCCATAGCTGCCATAAATAAGTAATTTTTAATCCTTACACCTCAATATTTAATTTTATCTTGCTACCAAAAGTATGGGTATTGTTGAACCAATTTATGCATGGGTATCTAGTTTACTTGTGTAACCTTGGTTTTATCTGCATTTATATTTTCCCAAAAGACTTGAAACTGTCTTAAAATGTTCTACAAAACTGAAATGTTCTTTACTGAAATGTTCAAGTACTAAATATCATCTGTAAATAAAGCTAACTTTTCGTAATAACCACACTGTTTATGTCCTTGAGCTTGAGTTCTGAATTTTCTTTGCCTACGGCTCTAAATATAAAGAAAACTAAGAGGGGAGAGGACAGCCCTGCCTTGTTCGTCTGTTCAAACAAAAGCTTGTTCATTAATCCTTTTATCCTGTTAGGGATTGCAAATGCTGCTACCATTGTTGCCCTAACCATGAAATCCCAGCTGACTATATCAAATGTTTTTTTCTGCACTAAAACTCACTATCAGTAGTCATCCTCCTTGCATTATACTTTTCTAATTAAATAAACAAAGATGTGCACTGTTATATTCCATGCATTAAAGCATTAGGACTGCTGGGGTGGCAGCTAACTTATGTGACATTTACTTCCCTCAGTTTCAAACTTCATCTATTTTTTTTACAAAACTGCATGCCAAATATACACTTAAATAACAATTGCACTGTACTTCATACATTTCTATCAGCCCAGATGTGTCATGATTAATTGCTTCCATTTGCAGACAGCACATTTCTTAAGTAAAAGCAGTGGATAATGAGAAAATAATCTAGTTACTTTGTAGACGCATGAAAGAATCTTTACAAATTTCACTCGGAACAGGGTGCTCAGACTTCTGATGGTTAAATATTTGCACGTGCAGACTTCCTGTCTCCACGGAGAACATTTGCTAATGGGAAAATAGCTTACAACTTTGCCAATACAAGAAAACTTATTTTATCATTTTGTCTTGATTTTAAACCTATTTGATGCAAGTTATAAACAATTTATTTAAGCAAAGACATAAATCTAGACATCTAAAACAGGGGCAGTTGTTATCTTAAGTCTACATGTAATGCGATGAGTACATGATTACATCCCCTATCCCAGCAGCATAAAATCACAATGTTGAATTAAATTTAACTTGTTTAACTTTATCTTGTTACGGTACAAATTCTGCATACATTATAGCTTGGTAAAACTACTTTCTTGCTTTAATATTAGTATGTACAACAGTGACTGATAAGACTCCTCCCATCTTGCATTTAAAATTAACTACACCCAATGCAAAACTGCTTTACAATATAATATGCAACGTACGTTATGAACTTTTCAGGGTTTGTGAACTTATGTCAAAGGATTCCTCATACTGCAGGAGTTCTGTCTTTTGTTGTAAAGCATGTGTTACTGTACTTTAGCTCAAAACCAGTTTGTTTTACATTGAGAGTTTTATTCTGCACTCCACTGCTGGTGGAAGTTTTATTGTATGTTTATTTGATTGGCCTGAGGGCTTAACTGTGTAAAACTCTTCCATGCTGCTGTTATAAAGCCTTACATTTGTGTGGGACTGTGCTCATTTATTCAGAGCTTCCATTTGCCTGGCTTAGACACCTATGACTGCAAGATCTTGGATTGCATCTAAAATCATCTGTGGATGCTTTTAGCTTTTCAAAGCTGATACAAGTATTTTTTTTGCAATTGCCCTAACTGTATCAGTGCTATTTAACAGTTCTGTGTTGGATTTATTGAATATGGTGAATTTATCCCTGTTTTTCAGCCTGCACTTGTTAAAGATTATCTGTTTGTTACTGTACTGCTCTTAGGTCCTTTTAGTAGCAGAATTCTTATTTCCAGACCTCCTGTGATAACTGCAAACACTGTTCTGAGTTGCCAGAATATTTCTAGGTTTTCCAAAGTTGTTCTTTGTAGAAGTTGTCACACATTTTTCTATATTTGGGAGCATTTTCCAGGATTATGAACTTAGGATTCCTGATACTGCAGGAGTTATGCCTTTTGTTGTAAAACATTTGTTACTGCACTTGAGCTCAAAACCAGTTTGCTTTACATTTAAGAGGATTTTATTCTGCACTCTGGTAGGAGCAGAGAGCTGATTCAAACCACCTGAGTTGGGAACTGCTGATGGTAGGCTTATTGTGTATTTATCTAATTGGCCTGAGGGCGGCATAACTGTGTAAAAGTCTTTCAGTCTGCTGGTATAAAAGCCTAACAAATGCAGTTACCTGTGCCTTGTATATAAGCAAACATGTTCAATTTAAAATCCTCCCTAGGGAGCACTCTCCATAGTCTCCCACTGTTCATAGCTGCTCGAAGAGCTGCCCATTTGCACAGAGGGCAGCACCACTGCAGATCATCTTAACAGTATACTACTAAACACTCACTTAGACCTTTAAGTGACTCTCCCCTACTCCTTCCCATCTATTACGGATCTGGTATAATGGATAGGCATTTCCAGGTCATCTCTGTTTCTGGCCTTGTGGATATGGGCATTCTGAGGCAGTGTAGTAACTCCCTCACGTTCACTGACAACCATTTAATTTTAGAACAAACAGTGTGTGAGAGATGTAGATAACACAATGTCTGTGGAGGTAAAGCTCTCACATACTCGCATGAAAAATGCAAACCATGTTGTCAGTATTAAACACTCACTGTCAACACTAAGGAACAAACACATAAACCCACATATGCTGATGTGCTCACTTGTAATCTACCAAAACCTCCAAGACCTCCTAAAAGAATCTCTCAGTGGCCATCTGCACACTCATAAAAGACAGCACCTCACACAACACAACTCTGAAAATCATAGTAGCTCTGCTTCTAAGCCCATAAGGCAACACCACACAGCCAAACATTCTAGTTATTGGGGATTCCATTGTAAGACATAGTGATGTGCCTCTTACAAGGCTAAACCAGGAGAAGATCAAAGTAAGGTGTCTCTCTGGAACCAAGATCTGCCAGGTCACTCGTGCACTTGGGTCTTTAAACTTAAAGTACTAGTATGACATGGTCATAGCCCATGTGGACGTAAAGGACCCAAGACCTACCTCACTGGACTGTATGAAGAGAGACATGATGGAGCTCTCAGAATACATGTCCCAGGTTAGGTATGAATCCAGCCTTGAGACACATTGCACCTTTACCAATGATGCCACAATACCAGCAAAAAAATATTGACTTCAACAATTGGCTCAGCTTCTGGTGCCACAACAAGGGGATCCAGTACCTGTCAACCTAGGGAGACATGATTGACAAACCACAATACTTTGCCAGAGATGGTTTGCACTTGCACTTGTCACCACTTGGCTTCTGGATACTGGCAAAAAAACTGTATCTATCCCATAGTACCTTATTTAGGCCATGCCAAGTTGTTAAACCCTCCAATTTAACACAAATCACTCACCACTACCTAAATGTACTGCTGTTGATTGCTAGGAGTTGAAATAAAAAAAAAATGCACTCCTTGGAAGCACTGTTTACCTTGGAGAACACAGACATGTGCAGTCATGGAAACATGGTTCAGAACCATGGAAAGAAACTTGGCTATCAAAGGCTGCAATGCCTTTCATACATTGTGATCCCCCTCAGGATAAAACAAAGTTAGAAGGTATCTGTGTTCATAAAGGACAGGTACAATACTAAATGGTCTAGCAACATGACTCGCTTGAGCTGCTCCATGCCCATCTAACCATAGGTGCAACCCTGTGTCATATCTTTGATAGCTACAGGTCCCCTAACATGAGTCTGGAAAACCACACCTAAACCTACTGGAATCTCTTAACACATAGCCTAACACCATACTTATGGGTGATTTCAATTACGCTTCCACAAATTGGGAGACTTGTATGACCCATAATTCACTTGCTCAGTGGTTTTTGGACTTTGTCAATGCAAATAGCCTGGAGCAACTAGTTAGCACCCCAACTAAGATACAAATATCCTAGACCTAGTGCTCACAAACATGGAGGGATGCTGCTCCCTCCCATGCATTAACTCCTCCCTTGTAAGCTGTGACCACAAAATTATCTGCTTTAGTATTAAAACTAGCCTAGAACCCCATGAAACTCCAAACCTGTTAAGAACTTTGGGAAAGTCGGTTATGTCAAACTGACAGCTTATTAAACTTCCAAGCCCCTCTGAACCTGGATGACACTGAGGCCTTCTCTGAGGAATACACAAAAGAACTGTGCAACCACATTCATAGCTGTATAGCGGAGAAATACCTTTGTGAGTCAAACCTATGATTATTGGCAAAAATAAGCCATCCTGGTGGGATCCCTAGCATAAGCAGGCTGTTCAACAAAAGGAAAAAAAATCCTCATCAAAGCCAAGGAACAGACAAAACAGTGCAAAAAAGACACTCACCAGTCTAAACAAACAAATTAGAGAGCTGGTCAAATCTGCCAAAGCAAACCCTCAGGTGAAGATAGCCTCCCAGGTGAAAGATAACCATAAGGCTTATTTTAATTATGTTCATAACCTCAGAAGAAATGCTCAGCAATGTGCCAAGTTGAGCATCAGTAGCAACAGTTGTATGCATTTATTTTTGCCTCTAAATTACCTGAAGCCATCTCTTAACCAAAATGAAATTTGAACTCCTTTTTGCTGAATAACTGCAAGATTCTTCTCAAGTAGAGTATTCTCTTTTCCAGTTTGAACTACTTGCTTTAAGATATTTTAACTGAAGTTTTCAGCAACATGTTAAGAAGAGGGCCAGAAGACTGAGTGGAAGACTGCATCCTGTAGGGTGAGAGATTTTGGAGAGGACACCCTTAAGGTTGGGAGGTTTTTATGAATCATCTGTCCTAATGTCATAATGAAAAGGATTGTTTGAGTCATAGGTTAGAAAGACTTCAGCTGCTTTAACAAATGTGCGCATGTTTTTAAGATGATGCTGTCAGTTCCGAATAGTGGGTACAGCCAGAAGAATTATTGGACATTGCCTAGTTAGCATGATTTTGTCTGTTCTGTTCTCAGTCTACATGAGATCTGTGAAGAGGCAAGGTTCTGCATAGTATTTTCACCTCTGCAAGGGTCAGTCCTCTCTGCTTGACAGTTCCCTCTTATGGTTAGCTGGGGTGCTGATGGTGGGCCTTGTTTTCCAGTAATTGGTGAGGCAGGCCTGGAAGTGAGAAGCAGAATAAAACCTTATCTGGCTGGCAGCATAGTCTAGTGAGCCATAAGCAAACTGCACCCTGCAAAACGGAGTTCAAGTTACCACTTCCATTTCCACATCATGTGATTTTAAACAAGTCCTGGGTCACCTCTTAAAGGAATTGCTTTGTTGTAGTGGCCTTAACCTGGTTTCTGAAGACTAAATAAAAGTTTGGAGTGTAGAAGAAATCAGTTAAGTTTCCTGAGACAAAGTTTATGTATGTATTTATTTTATTTTACATTTGTCAACTGGGTAGAGTCCGGCTGGGCAAGTAGCCCATTTTCAGTGGAGACCCGGGGAGAAAAGCTCCATAACAAAAGTATAAAAAGATAACATTTTTTAAAAAGATTTACACACAATATACAAAAAATTTAACAGTTGCCAACAATCACAATTTACAAAAAGGGAATGTAAAGACAGAAAACATGACATTGTTTGTTTTTAGTGGCTTAACTGTTTTGTGTATATATTTTTTTAATTTTATACCATTATTCATTAACAAGATAGGTGAATTGGTCCTTCTGGGAAAATTTCTAGCCGCAGTGTAGGCCACAGGAACAAAGGAATATGTAGTTGTGTACATGTGCTTGTGTATGTAAATAATTTACAGAAGGGAGTCAGTCAGCATGTTCTTGGGAGGAGGGAGAAAACTGGTGTTCCTAGAATAAATCCATACAGGTTTTGGATGGGCATACATATGCCATATGGACAGTGACCATAAGTCAGGATTGAACCACATACCCTGGAGCAGAGATTAAGTCTTAGTCAATATGCCATGGCACTGGCATGTGAGAAGCTTGTTTTAGTCATTTTCCACTGCTGATGCCAGATTAGCAGTTTTGGTTTCCTTGGTAATGTAGCTTTCCACTGTTGATATCTGAAAAGCAGTAGTTTCTTTTCCCTTAAAACTAAGTAGCTTTTTTCTGTTGTAGCTGATCTTGTTTGAGGATTTTTATACACTTTTAGCTTTTTAAAACTTGGGGATGGTGTGGGAGGGAAAGATATTGCAAAGTGTGTTTTTCATGGCAATAGTCGTAACAGAGAATGCAGGAGGTGATGGGTGGGGTATTGTGGACATTAGCTGTAGTTCAGAGGTAAATACTAGGCAATCAGTCTGCAGACTATTACAAGCCTAGAAAACCAAAGGTTAGAATCATACCCTGTACTTTGTATCTGTTGGATCAAGACCTTCGTTGTTATGCCAGACCCCTCCCAGTATAATGCCCTGCCAGGTTGAAAAGTATAGATATTGAGACAAGTGTTGCAGTATTGCTGGTTGTCAGTGTGTGATTTGTAGAACTAACTGGTACTGGGTTTAAAAATTAAGATGTGATGATGTAGGTGATTGGTTAGCGTGATGGAACTTTGGGGCTCTGAGCTGGGGAAGAAAGGCTTTACTTGCAATTCATGTTCCTCTAAAATTGATCAGGTTTGTTGACTCCGCTAGTTACAGAAATGTGAAAGTTAGTTTTAACATATTTGAGACAAGACCTCTACCACAAGCATAAGTACCAAGAAACAGAACAGCTTAACAGACCAGAAAGATCAACAGTAACTGAACAGTACAGTAATTCATTTTTGGTGTCTTCAGTATATCTGTTGAGACTACATAATTAATATGTGCATTAAGCTTAACACAAAGAGAGAAAGAGGAGAAAAAAAGAGGAGAGAGAAAATAATAAAACTAACTGTGATCTAGGATGGCAAACATCAGCTCGCAAAAGCTATAGGTAGTTGAGTAAACAGTGTAGAATTAATCTACTGGTAGGAAAGATGGAAGTCCAGTTTGTTTTTTGTACAGATTACAGCAGGCCTTATCTGTGAGATACTAACAAATTCTGTTCTTAAAAGCTGCTAGCAGGATAATTTCCTTGCATCTACTGAGCTCTGAACAGCAGAGGCAGCTTTGGAAGAGGCTTGTTCACCCTGTGGGGAGGTTGTTACCCCTATGGCATACAGCATGGTCTTAGACCTTACTGAATTAATACTAAATTAAATGCTATGTGAAAGGCAGGTGATATATTTAATTCAGCAACTTGTTCACTAAGCTAGTAGAACCTGAGAGTTTCTCTCCTAGTAATTCTTGGTTCTGTAGTGTATCAACATGATTATAACTAAGTTTTATATCAATACTGTAGGAGGGAGGTCATTTTTTGTTAAAGGCGCTGCCTGGATCTGCAAAGTGCTCCATTATCACCATATCCAATATTAGAGGGGGAAAAGTGAGTAATGAGAGCAGACTTGAGATACTGACATTGAATATAATGTAGTAAAATATGGACATGTGCTGCATTCCTTGCTGCAGGCGAGCTGTCTCATCTTGAAAGCATTTACAGTGTACTGAGACAGCACATTTGTTTGTACATGACAGTTTAAGTAGCATTTTGCATCTGTATGTAATCTGCAGATTTGCTAGTCTTAAATTGTTAATAAAAGCCTCTGTGTCAGCAAAGTTTGTTTATTTTGATTGTGGGCTTTTGTTTTTTTTTTTTTTTTTTTACCCATATCTGTGCATCCTGATATTGTGATTTGTGGCAGGTTGTGGGCAATGGCTTGCTGTCATTTGCACTGAGAGGTGCTGATAAGGAAACTGCAGTTTGGAAACACAGAAATACAAAAATGTTGTTTCTTGTTTTTACAGTAAAAAAGCATTCATGAGCTTGCCGATTCCTAAGAAGTGCTCTGTCCGCTAATTTACATGCTGTATTGAATTTTTGGGGGATTATCAGATATCTGCTACAAAGGAGAGAAGGAAATACAGGCCTATTCAGCTTGGTAGGCAGCTGAAGAGATGGTGACTGTTGTGTCCATCTGATAAGGGAGTTACAGCTGTGCCTATCATCGTGGGTCACACATCACTGCTTCTTATGTCTGCCGAAGAAACAATGCCAGATTGCTGGTTTCAGTGAATGACTCACAAGATTTGTTTGCCAAAATAATAGAGACAGTTATACAAAACTGAAACCAGTATGGTGCAGAAGGCTGCAAAATGCCAGACCCGTCGTGCTAGTTTCAGAAAGACATGTACTGGATGTGAGACGAGCTATTTCTACCGCCTGTCTATGCCTCAGCTGTATAATGCTGCTAACTTTCTGGCCTTTTTTGCTTCAAGAAAATTGCTTTCAAGCAGTCTGGATGTATACCCCCCCCCCCCCTTTGCTTGGCAGCCACACAAATCATTTTTATTTGTGACACTTTATGAGTTAGTGGAACATGTAATGAAGTGTGACTTATGAATGTTGTCAGACTGATCCGTGCAACTGTAGAATGGATGTTTTTTTTTGAGGGGGGGGCTTATTGTACCTAGTACGATTAACTAATCTGTGTTGATGGCAACAGTGTTCCACACAGATAACTCACACTGAGCCCAAAGCCTTCTGATCTGACAGGAATCCTGACAACTTCCAAGCTAAAATGCCTCATGGGGGCCCTCTCCTCCCCCCAAATCATCACACTGCAGCAACATTTTGAATATCTTGGCTTGCTTTTAAAGGTAAAGGCCAGACTCTGAAGATATCCCAGTTGGAAAACACAATCCATTCTGTCAATTAAGCTGTTTCAACACAGAACAGCTGGGAAGCAGTAATACAAATTCCTGTTTAAAATCTATTCATTAGATGAAGGTGATTGGGAGATGGTGTTAATGTGTTTTTTCCTACTGTTGCTGCCTTTACCTACGGGATTTACTTTAATACTTTATTACACTGCATCTCAGCTATATTCCTAATTTTGCAGACCACAGATTATCTGCTGAAAAGACCTTAGTTGGCTAATAGGAATTATGCATGTGGCACTAAATGCGTGTGGATATTTTAGCTTTTCCTCCTGCAGATCTTTTGTGTAAAGCTGCACTTAATCGCTTATTGTGAGTCAGCTGCCATTTTGTAGAATAGAAAAGCTTCCCCTGCACAGCGTAAGTGTAAGTACAACTGCTGCTTCCCTCTACCCAGGGTTATGTTGTCTGTCAGTACTCTTTGCCTTGTAGCTGTTTGATTTCAGCAGTGTCAGTGTTTCTTTGGAACAAAGTTGCCATTATGCTAGTATATGGCTCTTCTGCCTGGATTGTTGGACATAATTTGGACAGCAACTGTAAAACTGTATTTAGTACTATCATTTGCTTCACATGTAACCCTTTGATCACATCATACTTTTGTCTTATCTGTATGTGCATGCCTCATTTGTTCTCTTATAGTTTGTGTTTAAGACATTGATTAACTCCTTATTAGTGTTTGAATGGAAAGGTAGTAGAAATGTCTGCTGTCAAGGTACTTCAGTGTAAAGTGGGATGCTGCAAGTTAGTCCAAACCTCACCCCCCCCCCCATTTCTGCTTTATAACTTTGTGTAAATGGCAAGTTCTTGGTTGCTTCTGTGATATGATTGTAAATATTTTGGCTGCAGGACATTACAGAACTGGTATTTCTAGCAGTAAAACTGCTAGCCCTACCGTGAGCGATGTGCAGTCCCCCTAGATGGATATGATATAATTACAAACTCTCCAGTTCAGCCCTGCCACATACAAGGATAGCTTACTTTGAATGTCCATAACCAGTACACAGCTATGCTATCTTAAGCTTAAACTGCACATTCAAGTCAATATCATCTTTACCCCACAAATCAAAATCCCTGACTCCTCTACTGAATTAAAACACTCTTCGGTGTCCACACAAGAGTTGCCACTGTCACACACTGCCCAGCTTTGGCCTGCTGTCTGAAATCAGTATATTTACTTATGTCAACAAATTATTTGCAAAGCTTGATCACATCTGTGACAACCTCTCTCTCTGGACCAGTAATCAAGGAGCCTGAATCCTCACCACTGACACTGGAGAGAGATGTTCACTTGGAATACAAATGGATACACTCTGTATTTCCAGATGCAGACCCCTATGCATCAAGTACAGTTTCCCTTAAGAGCATGCAAGGAATGCAGTCAGCCCAGGATCTGGATTTCTGTCTCCCTCCAGGACCCCCAGTAAGACTCTCCATTGGTATAGCTGTAGGGATAGGTTCTCAGCTAAGTGTCCAAGCCAAGTTTTCCAGTACCCTCTCTGTGAAACCTGTACTTTGTGTCCCTGCCCCAAGTAGCTGACACTCACACACTCAGTGAGATTTAGTTTTTCACACACATACACCTGGGAAAGGGTGACATGTATTTACCTGCTGTGACCCCCTTCTGTCCAGAGTATAAGGTAGTTATCACTGCCACCAGACACTCCACAATCAGCTACTCTAAGGCCCTTAACGAATGGTGCCTAATTATTACTATGTAATAGTAATACTAATACCAAATGGTAGTAGTTGACCAAGACAGCTAGGCCTTCAGGAGTGGCCCACACAGTGTCACCAACTAAATGTACGCACTCTCAAAGGTTAAATACTTTCTAAATGGACCAGTCACAGTAAAAGTTTTAAATTTATTTAATAACTAACAAAAGAGCATGGACATACTGAATATATATTTACAGTAAACCACATAGTTCAAATTGCAGGAAATATTGAACATAACTTTGATGGACAGACTCAGACAAATAAAGAAAAACAATACCTAAACTAAGTTTCACTATATTTTCCTGACTGAATCTAGGAGAGTTACTGTTCCCTACTTGATAGAACAAGGCAAATGATGTGGGATGGTCTTTCTTATTGTCAGTCAGGCCCAAGATAGAATATTGAGAGAGTTCTTTTTGTAATATCTAAAATTTTGAAGATGGCTGGCAGAATGTCCGCAACTGATCACCTGACTCTAGGTTCTCACACTTTTCCCCTTTTGAAGCTTGAGACGAGATGTTAGCATAGATGTGATAAGATGCATGTCTAAAGTTTGTCTAATGTTTATGGCAGTGACTGGGGTTTCCACTCTTTTTACTGAGCTAATGATCAAAGGCTTCTTCCAGACATGCCATTTTTGGCCTGTTTTCCAGCCACTGCTGGTAATTTGGTACCCCTGTTGTCTCCAGACAATGTACCATTGGCATTCTGTTATTCCCACTTGCTGGCTTCCCCGCCTTTTGTTTCCCACCTTACCTTCATTTACATATACATGCTACATGGCCCCACTGTTGCATTTAAAACATTTAATTATTGATCCTGACAGTGTACCTGAAGTAGTGTCTTCCCGTTACTAATGAACAAAGGCTTCTTCCAGACATGCCATTTTTGGCCTGTTTTCCAGCCACTGCTGGTAATTTGGTACCCCTGTTGGCTCCAGACAATGTACCATTGGCATTCTGTTATTCCCACTTGCTGGCTTTCCCACCTTTTGTTTCCCACCTTACCTTCATGGACATCTACATGCTACATGGCCCCACTGTTGCATTTAAAACATTTAACTATTGATCCTGACAGTGTACCTGAAGTAGTGTCTTCCCCTGTTACTGGCAGACTGTTAGGGTGGTTTAGGCTGCCCACCATGGATTCCCTTGAATCAATGTGCAGTGATGCCTGCTTGCTAAAAAGAGACCTGCCCCCAGCTCATCTGTAGAGTTGGACTCTTGGATTCCCAACCAGATTCTCATGTCTTCACGCAAAGTGCTAAGGGCTTGTTTCCTCACCAAAAGGTCTGCCAGCCCTTCAAAAGTGGTGACCTGACACCCACTCACCCACCTATGAAAATAAGTGCTTAACTCAGCAATATGATCACACTCCCTTTCATCTGCCCTGCCTCTGTGCTCACAAAACTTTTTTTCTGTAAGCTTCAGGTGTTCTAGTAAAACATTGTAATAAACAGTGCTTAACTTTATCATAATCTAAACAATCAGTTTCGGACAATTTAGAAATGACAGTTGCAGCTTAACTGTGAAGTAAGCAGGTCAGGAACTGTACCCAGAGCCTTTGGTCAACATTATACTGTTTACAAACTCTTTCAAATAGATGAATACAATTCTGAAATATTTCACCTCCTGTAAATTGTGGAGGAAATGTATTGACCTTTGTTGGTTCTGGGATTTGGTTATTCCCTTCCCCATTACTTCCATAACCTTGGTGAAGAGTCAGCATCTCCCTCTCATGTTGATGCTGCTTCTCATTTTCTTAAGCCTCCAAAGGCCTCAGTCTCTCTGCTGATTCTAATTCCATCTATTTCTCTAGCCTCCAAAAGCTGGAGTCTCTCTGCTGATTCTAATTCCAAATATTTGGACTCCAGTTCAAGTCTCAAGTCCTGTAAGGAAAAGTTGAACTGTCCTGTTTCTGAGGGCTGCAAATTTCCATCACCAGACTGGTTATTGTCCTGGATGCTGGTCTGAGCTGTGAGTAAGGCTGAAATTGTTTCCTTTTTAGTCAGGTTGGCATATGCCAGTCCTTTGGCTTCATACACCTTAGCCAACTGGTTCTTTGTCAGCTTGCCATAATCCCCTTTTGACATCTTTGCCTGCTCTGCCTGACTACTAAACGAAATTAAAAAAATAAATAAATAAATAAATAAACAGAACTGTTGTGAAATGAAAGTTGCTTGAGAGTACACCTTTAGTGACAACTGCTTACAGGTTACAGAAGTTCAATTTCCACACAACTCTTCACCAATATGTGATGACCCCTCTCTGGGCCAGTAATCAAGGAACCTGAATACTCACCACTAACACTGTAGAGGGAAGTTCAATTGGAATACAAATGAATGCACTCAGTATTTCCAGATGCAGACCTCTGCACCAAGTACAAATTCCTTTAAGAGCACACAGGGAGTGCAGTCAGCCATGCATCTGGATTTTTCTTTCTCCTTCCAGGTCCCCAATAGAACCCCCATTGGTACAGCTGTAGGGTTAGGTCCTCACATGAATGTCCAAGCCAATTCCTGCATCAACCTCTCTGTGAAACCAGTGCTTCGTGTCCCTGTTCCAAGTAGCTGACGCACACACACACACACACACACACACACACACACACACACACACACACACACACACACACACACACACACACACACACACACAAAACTAGAAAGGCTGGCACATACTTACCTACTGTTCTCCCCTTCTCCCCAGAATATAAAGTAGTTATCACTGCCATGAGGCACTCCACAATCAGATACTCCAAGGCTGTTAACAAAGGGTGTCCAATTATGCCATGTAATGTTAATACTAATGCAAATGGTAGTAGTTGACTAAGACAGCTATGCCTTCAGAAGTGCTCACACAGTGCCACCAAATAAAAATAAACAAGCTCAAAGGTTAAATGCTTTCTAAAAGGACCAGCCACAATAATAGTTTTAAATATTTTTAATAATAAAAAATAAGAGTATGAACATACTGAATACATATTTACAGTAAACCACTGAGTTCAATTCACAGGAAATATTGAAAATAACTTTGATGGACAGAGTCAGACAAATAAAATAAAGTCTAAACTAAGCCTGACTATATTTTCCTGACTGAATCTAGGAAAATCACTATTCCCTACTTACTTAATAGAGCAAGGCAGGTAATGTGCTGAATGGTCCTTCTTGTTGTCCGGCCCAAGACTGAATACTCAATACTGAGAGAGTTGTCTTTGTAATATCTAAAATTTCCAAGATGGCTGACAGAATGAATTCATGTTGTCAACCAACTCTAGCTTCTCAGACTATTCCCCTTTGAAGCTTGAGACGGGATGTTGGCATAGATGTGATAAGATGCATGTCTAAATTTTTGCTTATGTTTATGGCAGTACCTTGGGCTTCCCTTCTTTTTACTGAGCTAATGAAAAAAGGCTTCTTCCAGATATGCCGTTTCCAGTCCTATTCAGAGCAGTAAGATAGCACTTCCTTGGTCCAACAGGTGGTCCAATTAATAGTATTTTTCTTAAAGTAAGAAGTAAGCTAGCTGTTTAACCCCTTCTCTTCCAATGTCCTTTGCTAACATATATACATACAGTCTCACATGTGTATATTCAGCCGGACCCAATGTTGATAATTTTTTTTTTAACGCTAGCAGCTTTGCAAACATGTTTGATTTTTAAATGCCATACAGTTCTAATACATTTGTAACAGAAGCATCTTGTGTAAATCAGTTTGATATTCAAAGGAAATATCATTCTGTACAGAATACCATCTGGCTATGCTGGCACTAGCCCATATCATCACAACATCTCTCGTTCATCTATATATGTTTGTGTGTGTCTGTATATAGGTTTACTATTACAGTCTTCAAGTCCACTGTCTTGAAACCCATAATCCTAAGACCATAATATTAAAAGACCAGAACAATGAAGACCACAATATTGAACTCCTGTACTTTTTCCATCTTACAGGATCTCATTCCTCAGTATTCAGGATATTTTTAGACATTGTGGAATTCCACTTCCACATTTTGTTCTTTAGTATATATATATATATATATATATATATATATATATATATATATATATATATATATATATATATATATATATATATATATATATGGGTTTATGTCACAAATGTGCAGGATCCTCCTCTCAGACCTATTGTGGCTGCCCAAGGGTCCAAAACCCACAACCTTTCAAAATTTTTGGATTGGAAATTAAAACAGTTGTGGGGTAAACAGCAACATCTACTTAAGGACTCCTGGGAATTTTTACGGGGCATCACCAATGACCTATACAGGCCTAACCTATTGTTTGTCACCATCGATGTGGTAGATTTGTTTTCAGTGATTCCACATACGATTGGGTTGGCCTGGATGGAGGAGGCGCTTTGGGCATGTGAGGGTGTCACTAATAATGATGTACATTTGGTTCTACAACTATTGGAATTGGTCCTGGGTTACAACTACATATATTTTTGCGGTGAATACTTCCAGCAGATATCAGGAGTCTCCATGGGAGCCAACTGCGCCCCCACTTATGCTGACATTATTTTGTCAGTTTGGGAGAAAAAGTTTGTCTTTCATAGTGAATTATCCAAATATTGGATTCACTATACTAGGTTCTTGGATGACATCTGTATCGTTTGGACAGGACCTAAACATTGTGTTGAATTTGTAACCTATTTGCATTCAACAACAAATTTCCTGATGTTTACATACAATATATCAGCAGATCATGTTAATTATTTAGATGTCACCCTTTGTAAGCAAGTTGAGGGCTTCAGTTCATGTATATACAGAAAACCTTCATTTTCTAATAGTTATTTGCACTATCACAGTTCACATCCCAAGTTTCAAAAACAATCTATACTCAAGGGTCAATTTGTCAGGGTTTCCCGCATGACATCAGATGATTTTCTTTTTCAAACTGAGGGGGACAAGTTGAGTTCCCTTTTTGTTGATAGGGGATACCCTATTGCTTTGATCAATTCAGTTCGAGAAGAAGTTTGTTCAGCTAGGGGTACTAGATTTTCCCCCATTTTAGGGAAGAGTCAGTGTCGAAAGATTTTACTCTTCTAACATATTCTGGAAGAATCACACCAAGTTCTTGTAAGCAAGTAAAACAGCTTTATTTTACATGCATGGAGACCTGCTACATGATAGTAGTATGCCAGCAGTCTGGCTACTTGTACTTTAAGTTCTCCTTATATAGACCCTCCTGCACGTACATACACGTAGCACAGAGGACTTTCATTAAAATTGATAGTTTGATTACTTGTTTTTACCAGCCAGTACCACAGTTATTCTTGCACCATTAACTTTCTTATCAGCAGTTTAAGATTAACTTCTGCATTCCTCAGTGATCAACATTTTCCAGAACATTTCAGTTTGCACGCAGTGAACGTTTTGCTGCTTAACCCTTTAAATACAGAATACAAAATATGTTGACTTCAGTATTTTTCCACATTTCCCCCCTTACAACATTTTGTATACTGTTTATTTTACACAATCCCAGATATGTTGTATACCTTCTCATAATCAGAGAAATATGCTTTTGTAGCATTGGCAGAGATAACCTTCGATATTATCATTTTGATACATGGTATGCAACAGCAGCCAAGCAGCAAAAATATGATTGCACCAACACATACAGCAATTAAAATGTTCACCAACACAGAACCCCAATTTCCAAACAGATTTTGGAAAAAGTCAGTCAAGGGGTTTGGACCAGGTTTAGTCAGTTCAAAAACTTGTTGAATTATTTCAAGATGGCTCTGAATCGCGTGCTCGTTATCAGGAATGAAAGAGCAGCACTCCTCGTGTATGAGAGCGCAAGTACCTCCTTTCGCCGCTAGGGTGAAATCGAGCGCCATATGGTTCTGCAACACTACTGTTCTCATCGCCGTTAATTCGTCCGTCACCAATTCTAGCGCTGAAAATGTCGCATTACTCAGAGTCTCTAACAGTTTTGACAGTTTTCTCAGTTCCCAGATGGATTTTACTGTCCCATATGCTGGCAAAATACCAGCCCAAGCAATTACATCATCGCCTAGGTCCATATGTGAGAGTCCTTTGCTGCTGACGTGTGCCAAGTCATGGTGATAAATCCATGACGCATCAATGTTACCTACGGGATTAATAGGTTTATTAAGAGAACGTGCATTTCGTATTTTACCTTGAGGCAATGCATTTGTATGTCTGATAGCTGGTATCAGATATCCCAAAAAACAACTTCCTGACCAGCCATATGGTAACCATTTATATGCTTTCCTACCACAAATAAAATAACAATCATTTGTTTTGATGGTAATATTGGTTGCAAATTCATAACTCCCATTTGGCTTTAGCCCCTTAAATAACAGGCCATATACATACAGCATTTTTTCAACAAAACTAGTATCATTTACATTGATGTCTTTTTTTATAGCTCCAAACTTGGTCTCACACTGCCCTTCTAGGGTACAATTATGAACTATTGTCAAATTACATTGGCTCAGCCCCACCTTAACTTTCCCAATCTTTTGAAAACACACTGTTCCGTTTTGGCGCCCCAGAAGAGGCAGCGCCACCTTGTCTCTCAGTGGTACTTCTGTGGTTTCAAACAACAAACTATTCCAAGTATCATTTGTTCCCAGAGGGGCTGTCCCTAACATTAAGCCACTATGTACGGTAGGTATTGCAGTACATACCCAACAATTTGAGACATTCATTGAGGATACATATGCATATTTAATCGCTTGATATGTATTAAAGTTTGGATGCCAGCTGGTGTGTTTGTCTCTTTTTGAATGGCTAGCTTCATTAAAAGACAGTAATGCCCAAAACAGAAATATTACAATCACAATAGTTATAAACAATAAAACATTGCAATAGAACCATTTTCTCTTATTCTCATTATTGTCCTTCATGATTGCTGCTGTCTGTTTGTTCCTCAGGGGAACTCAAGTCTTTATTTAACTGAAAATGTCTTACGATTTTGCAGTGCGTTAGGTGGATCCATGAGGACCTTTCTTTAATCCGAACTGCTGTTGGAGTTGCGATTAGCACCTGGTAGGGGCCCTCCCATTTGGGGATGCCCAATTCTTGCGTTTTATTATTTTGATCCAGACCCACTCGCGGGTCTGATTTCCGTGATCTTGTCGCCTCTTGAACCTGAAAACAATCATTCGTTAAACAGCTGTTAGTATTGGTCAGCATTTTCCTCATGTACTCAGCTATCTCCTCACCCCCTCCGTTCCGCAGGCAACAAGTTTTGCCACTGCGGGCGTAATAAGGTCTCCCATACAACAACTCAAATGGGGTGACTCCTTTTGAGGTGGGAGTTGTCCGCATGGAAAGGAGGGCTAGAGGTAGACAGGTAATCCAAGACTGATGTGTCTCGCCATGAGTTTTCTCAACTTGCCTTTTAGAATGCCGTTATGGCGTTCCACCAACCCTGCTGACTGTGGGTGGTAGGCACAATGGTGTTTCAATTCAATTTGGAAAACTGTAGACAGTTTCTGAATGATCTGATTGACAAAATGTGTGCCGTTGTCAGAGTAGATGCGTGTAGGAAGTCCAAAGTGCGGACGATGTGATTGACCAAAATTTTAGCCACTGATTGAGCATCCGGATGTGTCACGGAAAAGCCTCAACCCACTTAGTAAATGCATCTACTATTACTAACACAAACTTCTTTAGTTGTGCGGGTCAATTCGATGAAGTCCATACATATTGTATGAAAAGGATAGGGGTGTTGGAAATGATGCGAGCAACTCTGACCCTCCCGTGGTATTTAGCACATACTATGCAGGATAGACAAAAGCGTTTTGCATATGCAATGAAACCCTTGGTCCAAAAGGTAAGGTGGATAATTCTAACCATAGCTGCAGGGCCCAGATGGGAAGGGCCATGCACAACTAGTGCTGCATACCTAAAAGATTAGTAGGCAAAACATATTTATTATCCGGTCCCACATAGATTCCTTTGTTCTGTCTAACACCATACCTAGTCCAGCGTTGTTTTTCCTGTACTGTGCTAAGTTCCTGCATGACTTGTAAGGTTTGCAAATCAAACTTATCTGTTGGTTGTAATTCTGTACGTGTGGTTTCAAGTGAAAAGGTACTGGACATAGCTGCCTCTTTGGCTGCTTTGTCTGCTAGGGCATTACCAAGTGATACCGGGTCCTTAGCACGGGTATGAGCAGCGCATTTACAGATAGCCAAATCCCGTGGCCGCTGGACGGCTTGTAGTAATTTAAGGATTAGTTCTTTGTGCATGATGTCTTTCCCCGAGGTTGTAACCATCCCCCTATTTTTTCATTGCTGAGCAAACACATGTACCGTAGAGAAAGCATATTGACTATCCGTATAGATAGTGACATTCCTGTCCTCCGACAGGAGACATGCCCTTGTCACAGCAATCAGTTCCGCTGCTTGAGCGGATAAGTTCCCGGGGAGTGGTCTTGCCTCTATTATCTGAGTTGCAGTAGTAACTGCATACCCTACCTGCGTGGTGCCTGTTTCTGATGTTCTTCATTCCACATTGCTGCAGTCCTAACAATTGGGTAGTCCGCTGTCCAGTCGGCCCGAATACCAAAGTATATGGCTGACGTCGGTCAGGGCGCATTAGACTGACGTCAGTACGTCAGGGTACTAATGCGCATGACCGACGCCATATCCTCAGTCTTTTTTGCCGCATGGTCCGATGCAGAAGCAGTTTTGCGAGTGCAGGTTGGTGTTCTGAAATTTTCTGAAGTCGGAGTTTCAGACCGAATCAAAGTTGGCTAAGTACCCCGTTGGGGAACATTTTGTTTTTTTCTTGCCTCAGTATTTAACCGGATGTCAGAAAAGTGAATAACTGTATTTCTTGTGGGAAACAGATACCTCATAGGGATTACCATACCTTGTGTATACCTTGTTTAGGGCCTCAGCACGACGTTGTTGGATGCCGCTCTTGTGCTAGATTTAACAAACGCACTATTAAGAGACGGTTAGACTGTGCCAGGTTAGTGTTTGGGAAGCGTTGTAATTATAAAATGCCGTCGGATGCTCCGGCGCCGTCCAAAAAGCGCAAGGACAAAACAGTGAAGCCTAGGGTTGATGAACCGCAGTCCCAGACGTCGGTTCTTTAGAAGGCTCAGTGGAGCCAGAGGTTTTGCCAGGAGTTTCTTTGGAGTCTCAGGCAGAGACTTTACTGTTACAGGATGTGCCTTCTCAGGAGGTAGGCCAGGCTGAGGGGCTTCTCAGGTAACTGTTCTTCCCTCTCTTCCCAAGGTAGTTAGAGCCTCTCCTTCTGTTTCCAAAACTTCCTTGAGAGGTAGGCCAAGTTTAGCTTCAGTGGGGCTTCTCCTAGCACTTCAGGTTCTGTACCTATGTAACTTATGCTTAATATGGCAGTTGATTTGATTACTCTGATTAGAGGTTCTGTGCCCCCTCCTGATAAGAGGCCTAGGGTGGAACCTGAGTTTGAGAGTTTTGAACAGTGTTCAGAGGCTTCTGAGTCTTCTGCGGAAGACTTGCAGGAGTATCCTCCTTATTCTGATTCTGATGTGGATGATTCCACTCCTACAGCTTCACCTCCTGAGGATTTCTCATTTTCAGAGACTCTGCATTCCATGAGGGAGCACTTTAAATGGGAAGGCCAAGATTACTCTGATTCTAGGAAAAGGCTTAGGGAATTCTTGTTTTTACCCCAGCATAGGCCCTTAGCTATCCCTCCTGTGTTGAATGTGGTAGAAGATGTTTTTGCAGAGGCTTCCCTGAACCCTGATTCCTTGCCTCCTGCTCTTGTTAAACCTGATAGGTACTATAGGGTGCCTGAAGCTCATAAGTATCTTTTTAAGAGTCCTAGGGCAGACCCGGAGACTGTTTCTCAAGGACCTAAAGGTGTTAAGGCCTCTGTTGTTAAAAATCCTGTTCCCACTGATAAAGAGGCAAGGGCTTTGGATAGATGGGGAAAGAAAGTGTATACTTCTTCCACTTTAGCCATGAGGGCGTTGAATTGTCAGTTTCACATGCTAAAATATCAAAATTATCTCCTTTCACAATTGAAATCTAAGGTGGATGCTTTGGTGTAAGGTATTGAGTGTAAAGAGTTGCTGGATTTAGTTCATGTGTCTGAACAAGTGGGTAAGCATTCTTTGCAATGTGGTTTTGATGCTGTACAGGCCTCCTCGAGGGTGGCTGCCACTAGTTCTGTTCTTCGCAGGCATGCCTGGTTGAGGGATCAGAATTTAGCTGAGCATGTTAAGACAAGGATTTTGGATGCTCCTTTACAGTCTGATGTGTTGTTTGGTTCGCCTGTGGAAGCAGTTTTAAAGAAAATGGAGGACAAAGCTAAGTCTATGCAAACTGTTAAAGATTTTGCAGGTGCAGCCACCCAAGTTTAGTAGAAATTGGCCTGCTAAGGGGTGGACATATCCTGCTTATGATTCCCAGTCTAGGGGTAGGTCTAGACGTGGTAGGGGCAGAGCTCAAGGTTCTTTTTGGCCTAGAACAGGAGTTCACCTGCTCAGACTTCTGGTGAGGGCAGGGGTCAGTCCTTTCGTAAACAGACCCAATGACCTGCCTTTTCAGCTGCCAGTAGATTCTCGTCTGGCAGCTCCTTTGGGAGGAAGACTGTCTCTTTTCAAAGAAAATTGGGATTTAATCACTCAAGACAGATGGGTGTTGGATATCATTCACCACGGTTACAGGTTTTATTTCCATACATTGCCCCCTTTCAAAGGCATGCCAGACGTTCCTCCTCCACAAAGAAAAGAGGCTCACAAGCAAATTTCTCAGTTACTCCAGATAGGGGCCATTCAGCCAGTCCCTGTATCAGAAAGGGGCCTAGGATTTTATTCTCGCCTGTTCCTAGTACCAAAGAAGGGGAACACGTGGAGACCAATTTTGGATTTATCTATCCTCAACACTTACCTGGACATTCCCAAGTTCAAGATGTTGACGTTACAACAGCTTTTACCTCTGCTGGGCAAAGATCACTGGATGGTAACTTTAGATCTCAAGGAAGCTTACCTTCATGTGCCTATAAGGCTAAGTTGCAGGAAGTATCTGCGGTTTCGTGCTGGAAATTCTCATTATCAGTTCTCTGCATTGCCCTTTGGCTTATCTACTGCGCCCAGAGTATTCACAAAGGTTCTGGCTCCAGTGATAGCTTACTTCAGGCTAAAAGGAATTCAAATCTGTCCTTACTTGGACGACTGCCTGATTCTGGCTCAAGAAAAGGAAGACCTTCTACAGCATCTGGAATATGTTATAGCAGTGCTAAGATGCCTAGGGTATTCTGTGAACGAAATAAAGTCCAGTCTAGTACCCTCTCAAGACATGTGCTTTCTGGGTGTGAGACTGAATACAGCAGCCCAGATGGCCTTTTTAACCCCGGACAAACAAAAGAGTCTATCACTTTACTTCCATCAACTATCTCATCAGTCCGTGCTGACTGCAAGGACAGTCCTTCAAGCATTAGGGTTCATGGCATCTTGTATTCTGGTGCTTCCCAATGCCAAACTGCATATGAAGAAGCTACAATGGTATCTCAAAAATGTATGGACACAGCACTGCCAGGATTTGGACACTGTCATTCAAATAATACCTTGCCTTCAAAAAGAATTTTTGTGGTGGGCTCAGGAATGTCACCTAAACAAGGGACTCTCTGTGACCCGGCCAGAGGCGAGTCAGATTTTAACGACAGATGCCTCGGACATTGCTTGGGGAGCTCATCTAAGTGGAAAGTGGATACAAGACAAGTGGCCTGCCAGACTACAGCATCTACATATCAACATGAAGGAGATGTTAGCAGTCCAGTTTGCATTACTGGCTTTCAAGGAGTTACTTCTTCCAGGGCAGGTGTTGATTCTAACAGACAACACAACTGTCATGTGGTACATCAACAAGCAAGGGGAACACATTCTTATCCTCTATGCAGGCAAGCAATGATTTTATGGGAGACTGCGCTAAGCTTGCAACTAACTCTTCAGGCAAGGTTTCTGCCGGGAGCACAGAACTCCTTAGCAGATGTGTTAAGCAGGCAAATCATGAATCCCCACGAGTGGAAACTGGATCTTCATGTATTTCAGCAATTGACAGTGTCATGGGGAACTCCAGACATAGATCTGTTCGCTTCTCCACTAAACCACCAGCTGCCAAAGTTTTGCACAAAGGGGTTTCATCACACAGCTTGGAAAGTGGATGCTCTGTCTTTCAGTTGGAAAAATCTTCATGTGTATGCCTTTCCACCTCTGCCTCTTCTTCCAAAGGTGCTATTAAAAGTCAGACAAGACAAGCCAAGGATGATTTTAATAGCTCCAGATTGGCCTCGGCAACACTGGTACCCACTACTAAGGAGTCTGGTAAGGAAGCCTCCATGGCCGTTACCTTTGATTCCACATCTGTTATCTCAGAAGGACGGTCATCTGCTCAATGTCAAGCTTCACTCTCTTCATCTAACAGCCTGGCATGTTCTGTGTTGAAACACAGCAGGTCTCAACTTCCTCAACAAGTTTTAAATGTGATTATGGAAGCTAGAAGACCTAGTACAAGGAAAGTGTACGAAGAAAAATGGAAGAGATTTTTATTTTGGAGTACAGCAAAGAATTTGGAGATTTCTGAGCCTAATTTGAGTGTGGCTCTTCAATATCTTACTGAGTTATTGGACAAAGGTTTGTCCTTCTCTTCCATTAAGATTCATGCTGCAGCAATTTCAGCTCACTATGATTGTGACCCACCATTGTTTTCGCATCCTTTGTTCAAGCAGTTTCTTAGAGGGCAAAGAATATAAGACCCCACGTAGAGCTCCTACTCCTGCTTGGGATCTCAATTTTGTGTTGGAAAAACTTACTCTACAACCTTTGAGCCTGCGGCTACTGCTGAATTGAAATACTTGTCATGGAAGACTGCTTTTCTGTTGGCTATTACTTCTGCAAGAAGGGTGTCTGAGTTGCAGGCCCTTATGGCAGTAGAGCCCTTTTGATTTTCCATAAGGATAGGGTATCATTACGTACTAATCCTTCCTTTATGCCTAAGGTGGTTTCTAGTGTGGCTTTAAACCAAACTATTCATTTGCCTACTTTTATGCAGCCCCCAAAATAAAGGGGAAAAGATTTTGCACACTTTAGATGTACACAGGCAATTGCGTTATTATTTAAGCAGGACTAAGGATTTTAGGCAGTCTCAGCAGTTGTTTGTTTCTTTTGCTTTGAGTTCGCAGGGCAAGCCTGTGTCAAAACAAACTATTTCTAGGTGGATTGGGTTTTGCATTGCATTTTGTTATTCCCATCATGGCAAGGAGATTCCAGCTGGGATTAGGCCTCATTCCACTAGGGCTACTGCCACTTCAGCAGCATTTCTAAGGGGGGTGGCAACTAAGGATATTTTGGAGGCAGCTACTTGGAGTTCAGTGCATACTTTCTCTAAGCATTATCACCTTCCTCTCTACTCTAAGTCTAGGGCTGGTTTTGCCACAGCTATTTTGCAAGGCATGTTGTCAGCTCCTGCTTCTTTATGATTTGCCAGCCTCCCTTACCTCTGCTTTGGGATTCTACCCAATTGTTAGGACTGCAGCAATGTGGAATGAAGAACATAGTACAGTTTTGTACCTACCATAAATGTAGACGTTCGAGGATCCACATTGCTGCAGTCCAATTTACCCTCCCTCCTTCCCCTCTGTGTTTAGGGGTGGTTGTGTAGGTGAGGTTATATGCTGATAATTTTGTATATATTGTACATATTTTTGGTGCAGGTATATTGGGCCTTGTCTTTTTAGGGTCTTCTGACATCTGGGGCAAGAAAAGACTGAGGATATGACGTCGGTCATGCGCATTAGTACCCTGACGTACTGACGTCAGTCTAATGCGCCCTGACCGACGTCAGCCATATACTTTGGTATTCGGGCCGACTGGACAGCGGACTACCCAATTGTTAGGACTGCAGCAATGTGGATCCTCGAACATCTACATTTATGGTAGGTACAAAACTGTACTTTTTGCGTGCTGACCCATCTACAAACAGTGTCCAGTCCGCATGTAGTAAGGGTTGATCTTTAAGATCCGGTCTTGGTAGAACTTTAGAATGTATGAGATCTAAGCATACATGCGGGATACCGTCTTCAGCAACAGGTAGCAATGTCGCTGGATTTAAGGTAGTGCATCTCTCAATTGTCATGTGTGGCTGTGATAACAGCATAGTCATACAAGATAAATGTCTGCTAGGTGACAGAAATGTTAACTTGTCCTGCAGAAGGATGACTGCTACAGAGTGCAGGACTTTTAACATAAGATCATGGAACAATACCAACGTGGCAGACGCTTGTACCGCCAAAGCGGCTGCAATTACTGCTTGCACACAGTGTGGTAATGCTCATGCTACTGAGTCTAATTTGCTAGAGTAAAATGCCAATGGTCTTAACTTATCTCCATACATTTGCATTAAAACAGATGTCATAAATCCCTGCTTGCAATCTACAGTCTTTATAAAGGTCTTACTGTAATCTGGAAACCCCAATGTCGCTGACCCAGCTATCAGTTGCTTGATCCTAGTGAATGCCTGTACTGCCTTGTCTGTCCAGTGCAGCAAATCTTTTGTCACCATCGGTATTGCAAAAATTAAGTCTGATAGCGGGTGCACTTCTTCGGCATAGTTGGGAATCCAACTACGACAGAAGTTCGTAATGCCTAAAAGGACATCATTTCTTTTTGTAGTTGGCATGGGGGCTTGTAAAATAGCATTCTTTCTGCTGTCATCTAATCGCCTGCCCTTCCCAGAGATAGTATAACCCAGGTAACGTACTTCTAATTTACAAAATTGTAACTTAGACTTATTTACCTTATGTCCTTCGTGTGCCAGAAAGTGTAGTAGTCGAATAGTCTCGGACTTACAGAGTTCTTCTGTAGTCGCGGCCAGGAGGATATCATCCACGTACAGCAGTAGGTGACACCCTTGGGCTGGTTGGAACTGAGCTAAATTGGTGGACATCTCTTGTGAGAAGATGGTCGGACTTTTGCAGTATCCCTGCGGTAACCTGGTATAGGTATAACGCTTTCCCATAAACGTAAATGCAAACCAAAATCTACTATCTTCCTGCAAGGGAATAGAGAAAAAGGCATTACTGATATCAATTACAGAAAAGTAGTTATCCGTTGGAAGGATATCGTTCAGCAGAATAGACAGATCCGGGACTATGGGGCCCGAGGTACCACCGCGGCATTTATTGCCTGTAAGTCTTGTACCATCCTCCATGTCCCATCCGGTTTTTTTACTGGAAATAAGGGCGTATTACATGGTGAGTCTGTGCACAGAATTAATACTCCAGCTTTCAAAAGTGCTGTGATTACCGGTAAAATGCCCTCCTCTGCCTTTCTGCTCAAGGGATACTGCCGTTTATGAGGTCTAAATTCTGACTTGGGTGTAATCTTTACCTGTCCTGCCATTCTAATCAGTCCGATATCATGCTGACCCTGTGACCATAATGAGTTTGGAATCGTCTGCAATTGAGATTCTTCCATGGGGGTAAGGAGACATAGTCATAATGTCCCAGGGGATTGTATCGGTTCGTCTTCCCAGAGGTGCACGGTCGGTCTGGCTTGTGTAACCCAGTTAAGTTTTTGAACCTGAACGCCCTTACCTGCCAACTGTTCTGGTGTCCATCCTACCCATTCAGTTATTTTCTTACCCACGAGGTACCATGACTTTCCTTCACCCTCCGTGACTGAAATATGTGTGGTTAATTCATTCTTATACAGCAGCTGCATATCCCTTGTAAGGCTACATGTGACTGCAGAATTACCTAGTGTGTCCCAAAAAAGGCTATGCAATACTAGTTTGGTGACTTTAAAACTAAGAAATTTATTTTCGTATTCTAAATCCGGTCCGGCACATCTTCTGTAATACATTGTGCAATGTAATGGATCTGACACCTTCGGATTTGTTATGCCGTATTTGCTTAATGCCAAATTTGTAAGCGTCACTACACTCTGGGGCCTGTCTCTATCAAATCATTACTATACCAGTAATGTAGATCTCCTGCCCTCTAATAGCATTGCACTATTCGGTTCAATTCTCCTTGCCACCATCCCAGTGGAGGTTGGGACGGCTGCTATGCCGAACACTTGCATTAAATCTCTTCCTAGTAAATGTACTGGGCAGATTTTTGAAATTATTACTCGGAACCGTATGGTTTGGTTCGTCTCTGGGTCGGTAAACCACAGAGGTTTGGACAATGGCTCTTTGTAAATACGACCATTTGCTACTTTTACAAGCACATATTCATCCGAGGTAACATCGGATGATATGGCAGTACTTCTGACTAACGTTTGTGAAGCCCCTGAGTCACAAAGAAATTCTATGTCTTTTATTTGCTTCCTCCAGCCATTTCTGTGCCTCGGGAAACCCCACCTTCTTTTGATTCCTTGTCTTATTTCCTGCCTGTTTGCGCAGTAATCTTACTAGATTTTGACATTCTGACTTATTTAAACATCCACTAAACCCATGATCTTTTTTCCATTTATCTAAATACTTTACATTCTTTGGGTGTAAATCAAACATAAACTTTTCATCTTCGGTTTTGTCAAGCCTTTGGCAACTGGTTCCTGTTCCCATTTCTCTTACGAGAAACTATTCCTGTTCCTGAGATCTCTTGAATATGGAATCTATTCACATATACTCCTTATACTTTGGGAAAATTAAATTTCTCCCTTGACTAGTCCCTTAAAATTTAGACAAAAATTCCAATCAGAAACAACAAAAAAATAGCGTTTTTTTTTTGCTTACCTTTGTGATTCCTCCGCCCTGTTTCGCTGCCACCTCACGGATTGAATCTGGAAAGAGTGACTGGCCTCTAATTTCAACCTGTTTCAGTTGGAGGTCTTTCATTCGAGGAGAGCCTGATCTGTCTCCACCTGCGCAGGTTTTCAGCCTCTCTTTGTTCGATTCACGCCGTGCAGGGGCCGCCCTAACATTGGGCGCCAGTTATGTCGAAAGATTTTACTCTTCTAACATATTCTGGAAGAATCACACCAAGTTCTTGTAAGCAAGTAAAACAGCTTTATTTTACATGCATGGAGACCTGCTACATGATAGTAGTATGCCAGCAGTCTGGCTACTTGTACTTTAAGTTCTCCTTATATAGACCCTCCTGCACGTACATACACGTAGCACAGAGGACTTTCATTAAAATTGATAGTTTGATTACTTGTTTTTACCAGCCAGTACCACAGTTATTCTTGCACCATTAACTTTCTTATCAGCAGTTTAAGATTAACTTCTGCATTCCTCAGTGATCAACATTTTCCAGAACATTTCAGTTTGCACGCAGTGAACATTTTTCTGCTTAACCCTTTAAATACAGAATACAAAATATGTTGACTTCAGTATTTTTCCACAGTCAGTTAGATAAACCTGATGATTTTACCCACAGTTCTTTTACTACACCTGGTTTCAACCAGGTGTTTGTCACAGAACATAGTGAAGATGTGGGACAAATCAGGTATATTATTGAAAAGAAACTGAATTTATTTAAGGATTTCACAAACTTAAGTAATTTAAAAGACTTGTCATGTAAATTTGTATACAAGAGGGGTTTCAACATCAAGAGGGTTTTGGAGCATAACACCAGTCCAGGCGTCTTTGATCATCCAAGGAAAGGCACGTTTCGCTGTGGACGTTGTACGCAGTGTAAACATGTCATTAATCAAGAATACGTTTATTTAGAAAGTAGGAACAGGAAGCTTTGTTCCCACAGTTTTTACAACTGTAATTCCACAAGTATAGTTTACCTGGCTGTCTTCCAGTCTTGCCAGGCGTTTTATGTAGGCAAGACCGAAAGGTAGCTAAAAAGACGCATTTATGAACACTGTTATGAAGTTCAGAAACAATACAACACTAATGCGTTATATAGGCATACAGTTGTATGTGAATCTGCGTTTTTTTATGTTTTTTGTTTTGGAAGCAGTGCCCAAATGTATCAGGGGAGGACACTGGGCAGCTCGATTATCCCACAGAGAAACATGTTGGCAGATTCTTCTTGAATCTAACAAAACTCCGGGGTTGAATGATTCTATTTCCATTATGCCTTATTTAAAACTTAAGGCAGAACAACTGTAAGGCCTAAATAAGTTTATTTCAATATTTCCATATTGGATGAAACATGCTTGTTTTAACAGTATATTTTTCACAACACAATATATATATATTTAATATAATTTTTAATATATTTTTATATACATGGAAAAATTGGTGACAGTTATTGTCTTAATTTATGACAAATACAACATGTATTTAAATAGATTGTTCAATATACAAGAGTTTAACAACTGTTATTCTTTAACCATGTATTTGGTGCAATTTTAAGAAACAAGTTTAAAACCTACTGTTAGATTTGACATTATTTTATGAGTGATTTTTATTGTAACTGTGGGTTTTTGCTTTGGTTTTATTGTATATTTTATATTTATTTACTTACCAGTTCAGCTACTTCTTTAAGAATGTCTTACTTCATTCAGAAATTTAATCAATTAACCAGTGTTTAAAAATGTGTGGATGTCAATGGGTTTTTATGTGATGAAGTTGCATTGTCGGCGAAAACGTGGATTATTTGTGGCATTAATAAAAGGTTTTCTCTTTCCTGTGGAGTTCGTTTTTTCCTGCAAGTGGATTATTGTTCTATCTGAGTTTGTTGTGCCTTATTGTGAGGTTGGCTACTCCTTGGCGGTTTCTCCTGGCCTGCATGCTGCTTTTTTGGTTGTGGAGACTTAGTTATTCAGCACTTTCTTTGGTTTATGTCAGATGATTGACTTTTCAGAAACTTGAAAAAATATCGGAGACCATATGACTGAGTTTTGGAAAACTCAAACATCAGAAAAAAAAACACAAAAACCTACCTTTTTTCTTTTTTGCAGGGGGCAAGTCCACCTGCACCCCCTACACATTATATATGAACTCCAAAACTCAAACATCAAAAAAAACAAACAAACACATAAATAGGTTCATAGGTTCATACTAGGCTATCTGCCCTAGGGCATTTATAAGCCTAGCCAGAGTGTGTTTGGCTTTCGCCACCCATTTTAAATTAATTTTGCTATGCCCTTTTTTGAGGTTAGTATACTGTGCCTCTGTCTAACAGTGACACAGAAGTGATACCCGGGGTAAACTTACAATCTCCCATCCATATTTCTTTTCTTTTTTGCAGGAGAAAATCCCCTCTGCACCCCCACACCCCCTGCAAATGTTATTTATATATATATATATATATATATATATATATATATATATATTTATATATACAACTCCAAGATCACACTATAGTGAGGAAAGGAGTAAATTTCCCAACCTTGCTTTACCTCAGTCTCCATTCAAATGATTTGAGCTTTTATGGTCTCGAGCATGTGGAGTTTGAGTTTCTGAAAACTCTATCAACTGATAGGGACCCAAAAATGTATCTTACACGGTTCATACCTTGCATCCTTACTAACATTCTAGATTTATTATTTTCTAGTGAACCCCTGCCGATGTATTTCAGCAGCAAATTCAAACTTTAACTGTTAGCCTGATCCTTTCTTATGCCTGCCTTTACTTAAATTTGTCTCACTTTCAGTCCAAGGCCAAACCATATTTTTATTAATGGGGTTACCATATTCCCTTTATGCTTTTTCTCTCCCTGTTGTAAGGCCTTGTTCAATAATGTTGTACAGTGTCACATAGAATTGCAAGCTTAAACTACAAGGCTGATGTCTTAGTCTCCTGCACTATAGCCAAACTCTGGAGCTCCCTGCCATCCTCAATTACCTCTGTAACTTCTTGCACCCACTTTAAATCCTTACTAAAATCACACTTGAAAACTTGACAGATATGCCCTTGCAGCCCCCCCCCCCCAATACCATTCACTCCCCCCACCCACTACCTCTCTCAGACCCCTATCAACAACCTACTGTTAGCAAGCTTGGCTACTCATGTTCCCAGCTACCTACCGCATAATACTAACTTCTTGTAGCAACAACTGTTAATGGCTGTTATGTAACTCAAAAACAGTTTGTATCAATTGTTCACTGATGAATCTCAACTACATTTTAACCATGTTTAGTATATGTCACCATATTTTAAAATTGTACTGTGCTCTACAGCTGTTTTACATCTGTTTTCTTCTTGTCTTGCATCCTTAACTGAACTAATGTCTATATTTAAATGCTATGTTTTTTTAAATGTATAATTCAAATAATAATGTGGAGCTTTTCTCCCCGGGCCTCCGCTGAAAACGGACCTGTGTCCAGTCGGACTCACCCGGTCAACAAATGTAAATAAAATAAATAAATGATGTATGAAGCTGCCATTTTTCATCCTCATTTAGTACACTCAGCCTTCTTACCCTCGCTTTACATTGTCTGCTACACTGGGAAGGGGCATATCTCTACATCTATCAACCTTTTATTCGGTAGGTTCCAGCCGTCTTGGCAGTAAATAGTAGGTAATTTGACAGTTAATGAGAGGTTTATTAATTAAAGGGAATTAGCAACCAGAGCTGGAGCATGGTCAAATGGGGCCCATTGCTGGTAATTGACTGGGCTTTCTCCCTGCAGCCATACCAATATCCTTCTATTTGGTTATTTCTTTTCAATCAAAAGCAAAAAAAAAAAAATGTTCAAACCTGTCAGTGTGCCTGCTGTTTTCTTTCTTTTACAACAATCACAGGTTTATATTTAAGTTAAAAATTGTATTTCATATTTTACAGCAAAAACACTGACAGAAAATTGCTAAACTTAACATGTCTCACATTGGAAATGAGACTTGGCATGAGCAACAGTAAAATTGTCTAACCCACTAGACTGCAAAAGATGTGATGAGATTCATAGTCAAGTAGCATGTAGTAATGCTGTAATTATTGGTTATGTGAAGGGATCAAGAAGCCAGACATGCATAGTAGACTAACAAAGGCTGGAGCAATCAAACCATGCACTGCAGAAGCAGCTCATTAACCGTTCGTAGCTTTACTCATCTGCTCTAAGTGCTAGACAAACTGTTGCAGACCAAATACATTGTTTCACACCTATATGCCTGCAACAACAGCAACAGAAAAGTTAAATTAAAAATGCATTCATAATTAGTAATATTGCATGCTATCCAACTTATTCACAGCTAAATAATAAACACGCTATCAACATCCAACAGAAGGAAACTGTGGATCACATTCAAAGAACATGGCTCATATGATGATGCTTCTGTTTACTACAGTCAACTTCCTTCCAGTACACCATAATGGGCTGGCAGTCCAGGGGACCATTGAAAAGCCTAGCCTAAGTTTCCAGTTGCCCCAAAGCATTATATTAAGTGAGTTGCTCAAGGATAGGCCACAAATATGAGGCAAAAGCAGAGGGGTTCTGCAAAATTGGAGACAAAGCAGGCTGGCAGTTTGTATGGAGAACTAAGTATATTGTTATGTCTAAAGTACAGGGTTTGACTCTGTTAAGTCATTTTAAGCAAACAGAAGCATTTTACACATGCGCGCGCACACACACACACACACACACACACACACACACACACACACACACACACACACAGACTCACACACCTTGCTTTTATTACCTGCATTTCTGGGCTGGCAATGGTATTCCCCTTCTGCTGCATCACATTCTAAAAGCATTTGGAAAAAACAGACTACACCTATCCAAATAAATAAATAAATACAATAAAAACGTAGAAAAGACTACAACTATTCAATTGTGCACTTCTGATTTGAGTTAAAGGAAGTCTCACTCATTGTCTCAAAAATCTGAGCCAATGAAACTGAGATTATGTTGCCATTGCCAAGTAGTATGAAGTATTTAGTTTTTTAGGCAGGGAAGTGAAGCAGTAGTCCCCAACCTCATGTGCCAGAATGGGAAAGGGGGTTATGGATGGATACAGTATGGTAGAGTAATTGGTTTATTTTTTTTAATATCCCCCCCAGCCTGCCTCAGTCACCCTGGCCTGAATCTGGACCTGGAAGTACTCAGCATCCAGGAGCTCAATTAAACTGACCAAGACTATGCACACTTCTGTTTGGACAGCTTTTAAATAAGCATTTGAATTGGCATTTGGTCATATTTTGTTAATCATTAATAATTGTTCTACTAAACAGACACTACTTTTTTAATATTTTTATGGCCTGCTAGACTCCACAGCCAACAGAGGGCCCTAGGCAGCTGAATAGGTTGCCTTTTGCTGGATCCGGCCCTGGAAACACTCCAGCATCAAAGAGCTTAATTAAACTGGTCAAGACTGTAAACACTACTGTTTGGACAGATGTTAAATAAGAATTGAACTGAAATTCGATCTTATTTTATTAAACAATATTTGCTCAGCTTAACAGACATACCATTGCAAGAAGCCAATTCTTGAATTTTTCTTACCAGCATCTTTTATTATATGTTTCAAGTGTTCCCAAGCATTCAATTCAACAATTTAACCTTTAAAAAGAATCCCACTCATATTATGCCTATTGGCATTTGATGTTCACCTTAGCAAATATGTTGTTTGCCCAGATATGCTAATAAGGTTATTAAACTCCACAGTAGTTATTTTCTGGGATTCTTTGTGTGTTGCAGTATAGGTAAGCTTGGCCAGCTTACTTAAGTCTGCCTTTCATCAGGATTTCTGTATGCACTTTAATTCTTTTTCTCTAATCATGTTTTTTTTAAACAGACATTGTGGACTCCCGTTCCCAATTTCTTAATGTGCTCTCTTCTCTTTTTCTTTCTCAGCAAGTTTTCCCTGAAACAGGGAAGGTTTTGGCTGGAAAATGTCTCTCTCTTATACTTGCTGTGCCTTTTGGACTCCTGCCTCCCTGTTGTAATTCTTCTTCCCTCTCATTTCATTGGTTCAGTTCATCTTTCTAATGTTTTGAATCTCCTATCACAGTCACTAGATTTCAATATGTCATGGTGCTAGAGGTTTAGAAAACTTGAAATGTGGCAGGGTATACAGATTTTAAATTTCATCTTCATTTGCCTACTAATTTCATGGTCTGGTATAGACATTTACTCTCTAATGTGTTTGCCACAAGAAGTCATTGTCTATAAAAACTTGGGCTGATACCACTTTCTTTATCAGTCCATTTCTCCATAATTTTGATAATCTCTTCTTTCTGTTGGAATGACCAGAATTTAACCACAATCAGTCTTTATTTCCTTGCTCTGGTAGCTGGTACTTTTACTCTTTGGGTTTTCTGTATTAGTAATTCATGTAATGGAATATCTGTCCACTTGACTATGTTTTTAACAAAGCCAGTACAGTCTTTCCCATTTGACAGTTCCAGAACAGCTGAAAACCCAAGATTTCCTCTTCAGGCTCAATGTTCTATTTCATTTAACCTTGGATAACCTTGGTTACATCTCCTTAGATTTTTTTTGTTACACAATCTCTTTTCCTTTATTTGCTCCGCTGCCTTCTGTAAAACAGCAAGCCTGTCCAAGTTGGTGGATAGAGCGTCACCTATTTCTTTTATCCTTTTATTTATTGAGATATTATTTAATCGTCAAAAGTTTCATTAGCTTAAATATTTCAGCTTCTATTTTGTCAATTATGATTTTAAAATAAGTATAAGCAGAGATGTGTTATGAAATGTTTCAGCCATCACTTCCTATTAGCTATTCCGATCTTTTTTTCTTGTTTTGGTCATCTGTTAGCAGGGATTTTCCTGTAAGATGTTTGCTTTGTTTGGATATTGTTGTAGTCGTAAGCAAGTCCCTTTTTATGCAGTCCACTTAGCCTCTTGGATACCTGGTATTTAATGGCTTTAATGGCTGCCTAGCTTGAAGATCTAGTATTTCTACTTCCTACCATCACTGGATTCTGAAGACTAATGGCATGGATGCTGCTGTTTGGCTAGTGGTGTATTACACTAAATTTCCTATGGCCTGCCAGAGGCATACTACGTAAAAAAAAAAAAAAAAAAAAAAATACTCCCAACAAATGGAAATATTCCTTTTTGTGGATGGTACAAAATTAGATTCTTTGTTGGACTCCTGCCTTTTTAGACTCTGTTTTGAAGTTCTTTGACTGTGTTCTCAGCCACTCTTACATTAAGGTTAATTTGGTGGCCTTTTCTTTTTTTTCCATGTAGGCAAAAATCTTAGATTCTTGCTTGCTTAAAACAGCAGCATACAGCTTAAATACTATGCAGAACTTTTAAAAGGTACTTTTCTAGTCAAAGGATATGGTCCTACCTAAGCATATATATATATGTGTATATTTTTAAATTCTTATTCTGCTGCCTATTGTACAAGGTAGCTCTGCAGTGAGACATTTTCATTGTAGAAGCTGTACTTTCTAGTAGCAGTCACTTTTAACAGATGCATTTCAGAGCTTTGTCAATTTTTGGTGCCCTATAAAATAGGGTCCCTGTATGTGCTTTATCCTCCATTCCCAAAGTGACATCACAAGGCAAATACTAATTACAGTTATCTGTCCATCCATTTTGTCTTAATATTCCAGTGCTGAACAACATCTCCTGTGTACTGTGGATGCACGTAGACAAGTGAAGTGTTTCTTATCTAGAAATGAAACCTTCAGGAAAAATAAACAGCATTTTGTGTCTTTACCAAAGACAACGAAAGTCAGTAAATATCGTTAATCTAAATAACTGTTGTGCTGCATCTGTTGCTGTAGAAAGTACAATTCCCTCTCACTCGCATTCCAGAGATCAGCTCTCTGAAGCACTGGTGACTTCTGTAGACTTGTTTTGCATTGCCTCAGTGGCATGTGTGCAGTGGGTACTTTTTATTTATGTATATAATTGGTAACAGGGTAGGTGTACTGGTCCAGAGACCCTTTTTCAGCGGCAAGCATTCTTAGAGGCAATACGTTTAAGTAAACAAGTTATATACTTCAAATAGTGATGGTTGTTAGCTTTCATAGTTGCAAAACTATAGACAATCCATATACAGTTAAACAGTTATTATACATTTCTAATAAAGTAGCAGGTTTACACAAGTTTTTTCAGGTTAAATGGGTTACACTCCAGTGTGGCTAATTGAAAATGCTTGTTAAAAGGTTAAAAACAATTTCCTTTCAATAGAAAACTAAATGAAAGTAAAAAGAAAAATTGTTTAACACAGGTAAACGTAGAGACTAAGAAGAGAACACAGTTGTAAGAAGTTTAATAGCAAAGAAAACAGTTAAGCATTTGAAAAGTTTATTCATTATCCCTAAAACATTTGCAAGCAACTTCATTGCTCAGAAACTGACTTTTTAAACTTAATATTATATTGATACTTTATATGCATTTGCAACACATTAAAATATACACTGGATACAGGGTCCCAATGAAGGCTTTTTTTCTTTCAGTAATGAGGGCAGTTCTGTTTAAGAACCTGCTCTGTAATGTTCTACAGTCAGAATGTTTGAAGAGAAATACTGAAGTTGTGTTGTGCCCATTTATATGCTGAATCTGTGAGAAGATGTAGCAGCAGAGATTTCTATGATCCGTCTCATCCCTTTAGGCTACTGTGCCTCTGTTTGTGGTTAGTGTTGAGGGTATTTTGCTTTCTGTGAGATAGGTGAGAAAAATCTGAAGACCTCTGGAAATGTACCCTTCCTAATGAGGCTAACTTTGGCCCAGGCTGTAGGGTTAGCAACCCGGGAAAGTTGTGTGTGACGTGGCCCTGGACACTGGGCAATTGCTCTATAATGTCTGGTAAGCACAGTATGCACTCACAAATCCAGCATTGTGATAAATTCCCCACGAACTGTGTTTTCCCAGCTGCTCTGAAGTACCTTCCCCTCTTAAAAAAAAAAAAAAAAAAAAAAAAAAAATTCTGCATTTCAGCTAATCCAGACTGCATCAAGAAAGTTCAGTAAAAATGAAAACTGAGTTTTCTGTAGATTTAGAATGGTGCCAAAGGTTAGTAAATCTTCAGTTTTAAGTGAACTCTTCCATGGATTTTGTTTTTAAATACTTGTGCAAGGTAGAAGTACTTACAACAAGCAGAATTTTGTGCTCTTCATATTGTTTGTCTACAGCATACACAATTAAAACTGTTTAAGATTGTAGACAGTGTGCCAAATACCGTTTGGCCACGTCTCTGTACAATGTTGTAGTTTGGTTGCTGTAACGTAGACTGTCAGTTTATCTGACTGAACTAGTCTGTAAAGAAAACTTGCAGTAATGGGTAAAATTTCCAGGATCAATAGCATATACAAGGCAATTTAACCAAAGGCTATATATATGCCTTGCCAATAACCACCCTCAACCTTTACCGCCCCTCTCAGAGGGCAAGACCTGTTAAGTCCAAAAGTAATAAGGGCACCCATCAAATTGTCCAAGCTATTTTTGAAGGACGACTGGGAATTGTATTCCTCTGCCTGTAGGGAGAGAAAGGTGCTGGATGATGGATGAACCCATCCTTACATCTAGTTTTATTTATTTCATGATGTAGGTTGAGACCTTTTGTTCTGGTGTTGGCTGCCCTGCTTGAGTTATCCAGGAAAATGAGATCAAGGTGAACAGGATCTCTGAGGGCACAGTAAGCGAGACATTATACAAAACTGAATACAAGGGCAAGGGTTCCAGCTTTTCCTGGTATCCAAGAGATTTTTTTTTTGAGGCAGAGATTGTTTTTGTTAGGAATATCTACTTTTTTCAAGTTTTTTGATGTGTCTACTAAGATGCATGCCAAAGGGTGTATGATATTCTATAATGGGTCTGATCATGACAGAGTGTAAGGGAACAGTGACTCCCATGATTTTAGAATAGATTTCCTTGGCATTTAATTGCGAGATATAGAAGGGCTTCCTAACTACAGTTGTCACATGGTGACCAAAGGAAAGGAGGCTGTCCAGCCATGTGCCCGAGTCTCTAGTTATTGACTCGCTGGATAGTGAGGTGTTATTAGTACAGTAGATAATCTGCAGTTTCTCAAAACAAGTATTTGGTGGTGGTTAGGGTAAGCCCTTTTTTCGATGCACCAGGTGTTAATTTTGTTAATATACTTAGCTTGCAGTCATTAGCAAATTTGGTTAACCAGAGATCAGTGTTATCAATTTAAAATTGGAGAAATAAATGCCAAATAGGAGGTAACCCAACGCAACACCCACGGAAACACCAGTGGTCACCTTCTGTCTCATGAAAGATGCATCACCAACTTTTATGTTCTTTCCTTGAGCCACTTTGCTGTCCATCTTACCACATAGGGATCAATGTTTAATGCAATAAGCATATTTACCATTCCGTCATGTGGTATGGTATCAAATGTCTTGGCCAGGTCAAGTTAGGTAGCATGGACAGTGTATTTGCTGTCCACTACCTGCTTGAACTTTTCAAAAAAGCTTGCAAAACTTAACAGGTATGATCTGCCGATTACAAAGCTGAGTTGCCATGGCCTTACCCTAATATTTCTGATTGTGATTTATCAAGTTAGTAATGATGCACTCTAAGGCTTTATAGATGAGATTCATAAGGCTAATGGGTCTGCAGTTTACCAGGTAGGTAGTGAGCGGAGGGTATCGCTACAAGTGGGCCAGGGTTCTGTTATGTAGCTTGTAGATAGCTTATGGTTAAACAGTTTAAGGAGGTGATCACTGAGTGCATGTTTAACACTGTTTAATAGGCAACCCAGTAAATTGTTGGGACATGTGGAAGAAATATTGCTGGTCTTTGAGAGTATTATATGGACACAATCCATGATGATGATTATGGGAGGAGTGACTCGGGGATGCCTTGAGCTGGGATAATAGTTTTAAGGGAGCGGCTGGCCATTGACTTCTTTGCTAAAATGTTATCAGTGTCTTTTAGGTTTGAGTGGAAGAGGCACCATTATAGAAAAGTTCAGAGCAGTGTTGTGGAGTCTTTCATAATTTTCTAATGTAACTGAAGAAAGACTAGTAGTTATTTACTTAATTTGTTAGCTTGAGTTCATGGGATGCTTTGGTGGTCTTTACAGTTGCCTTCAGTTTCTTAATGAGTGTATTTTTTTTATCTTCCTGTTGAGGGGTTTTGACCATGCTTGACCATGCTTGGTACGTTAGAGCAGTTTCTTCCTTTGTTTTTACAGTTTGTTTATGTTGACTGATAACCACGATGGATTGGATTGTTTTTGAATTTACTGCTCTATTTGGTTCTAGTAGGGACTGTGCCAGGTCAGTGCATTAGACTTGTGTCTTTCGGCTTTTCCCGGTTAGGGGTCGCCACAGCGGAACTCCGATCCGTTAATGATCGGCAGTTGATTTTTACGTACTGGCTTGCCAGGCCTGATGCACAACCTTCAACGAAGGTACGCCCATTCACGCGTGTCTCCACGCAGAAGACGCTCTAGCTGAGAATCGAACCAGACAGGGTCTTACTGTAGAGCCTTAGTGGCTGCATATCCTGTTTCAACTGTGGAGTTTTTGTGGGTGAATATAGAGATTGTGTCACATAATTGTTACAGTTTGCATTTTTTAAGTCACTAAAGAGGATGGTGATTACTCTGGTAGATATTCTCAGGGTAAGGATAACCAGCAGGTGGTTTGACTAAACTAATGAGGGGCCAACAAGATGAGGGAACAGGCTGGAGCCAGGTTTGTGAGAAACGGGTCAAGAATGCTTCAACTTTTGGTGGGATTGAGGACATGTTAATCCAGGGAGGTCTTGTTTACACAACACAGGAAGCACTGGATGTACTCTATGTTGGTAGTGTAGATTCCCTAGTCTATGGAGGGATAGTTGAAGTTGCAAAGGATTCATGAGCCATTGCTTATAGAGATAGCTTCAAGCAATACGAGGAAGTTTTCATGATCAAGGAGGGGAATCAACAATAGGCTATAAGTTGTAAGACGTCTCTAAGGTAAACTGGAATTTGGTGGGCTCATGGTGGGGGGGGTTCTGGGTATCTCCTTTGAATGGATACTGTCACTGATGAACTAGGAGTACCCACTGCAGTTACCTGTGGGTTTAAAGCTGTGGTAGGCACAAAACCTAGGCACACAGGGGTTTTTACATGTGAAGCATGTTTCAGTAGCAGTGCAAACATGGACACATTGCAGATACGAAGTGTATCCAAATCAGGCAGTTTGTTAGGACTCCTGGCATTGAAAAGGGGCACCTTGATGGTGCCCAATTTTGGATTCAATTTGTTTGTTAGGTTAGCATATTCATTCGATAAACTGTGCCTAAAACAGCAAAATGGGGCAGCAGAGGCTTTGTCCAGAATGCAGAAACCCTTGAGCAAAAGGTGTAGACCATCATTTGCAAAACAAATTGGACTGCCTGTCATCCCATCCCAGGTTGACACAAATTAGGTGCCCCTGGAATCCTGGAATGGCAGTAGCTACTGGGCCATTTCTAAACTCAGTTTTCTTTTCCTTGAATCTAGGCACCTCCACTCAAAGCCAGTCTTACTCTTGACTGAAGCTTGCATAGCAAGTTCCAGCATGTCCTTCACGGGTTTTCATGCAAAGTTATTTACTGCCATGTGGACTGCTATTAAGAATCCTTGGTATGTCTTTTATCCTGGCTCCTAATAGGCAGCTAACCGTAATGCTAACTTTGCCCAGCCTGGTGAGTATGGGGGGAGGTGGTTTAAATGTAGAGTCACTAATTACTAAGATATTTTCATAAACTGGTTTATTCATACTAGACATGAGCGTGATAGGATGCTACAGGCATGTTGATGAGGGGTTTTGTATAGGTGTATTTCAGAGGTTTCACTGATGTATATCTTAAAGTGCTAGAATTTTAGGTAGTGATTTATGGTTGCAGTAGTTCTGGTTTTTTGGGGGCATGTTATGGTCAATTTACCCCTCGCATTTGGCATTGAATATTATGCCAGCACAGTTTAGAGAATTTGTAGAACGGTTGTGAAGCATCTTTTGAGTAAAGGTATGCCATGCACTAGAAGGATTCAGCATGGTTTGTGAAGGAAAAAAGAATACTTAATGTGTACTGCATAGCTTGTGTACATCTTTTAATCCCACTGGAAACTGAAATCACTAGTGTTACCACCTCAGGTTGCGAAGTCTGAGTGTATAAGCTAGTAGAGAGAGCTGTGATTGAGCATAATTTGAAATGCTCATCAATAGGGCACTGAGAGTCCATGTCTGAGAGATTAAGGGCATAGCAGTTAATTTGTAAGGTACATTAGATACGAGAAATTGTTATCTGCACCCTTTTTTTTTTCTAGGTCTGCGGCACTGGAAAGGGTGGTATAAATATGTGACTTGCTTAAGCCCGTACCTTTTAAATCCCCAGATACCTGGTCTCTAAGTAGAATGCCAAGGTTTTTTTATTCCTGTCTCTTTATCCATTACGTGAAGCATGGGGGTCCTGGGTTAAGCTCACTGTAACCAGGTAGGAGACAGTGGGCAGAAGACTGAGAAATCACTGTCTTTCTGACAAAAAGAGGGCTGAAGAGCTGACTGTGGTCTCATAAAAGTAAAAGGAAAATACTAGCTCTCATTTAGGGATCAAACCCAAGACCTTCAGCATACCATGCTGGCATCACTGCCTTTGGACAGTTTGGTATTGAGTTTTCCTCTAAGAATTTTTTCCTTTCAGCCAGGAAACCCCCAGCATGGTGATCAAGGTCAAGTTACACTCACAAAAAGCCTTCTGACTGTGCACTGTTAGTCACCTTAGAAAAGGAAGAAAAATATTAGCGGTCATGTGGGACTCGAACACAAGACCTCCAGCTTAGTAATATGTTACTTTTTCTTCTGTGATTCTAACAGTACCTAAGCAGAGAGCTTTCTCTGTGTTTGTCTATTTGTGTGTGTGATTTTTAATCACTGTGTGTGTGTGTGTGTGTGTGTGTGTGTGTGTGTGTGTGTGTGTGTGTGTGTGTGTGTGTGTGTGTGGTGGGGGGGTGGCGGTGTCCTTGCGGAATGAAAAAAGCTCTTAAGAGAAAACTCAATACTTAACTTTCCTGTGGCAGTTGCCACCATGGCATGCTATGGAAGTCTTAGGTTTGAATTCCAAATAAAACAAATATATTCCTTTCACTTTTATGATTTTAATATTGTGCCTAAGTAGAGGACTTTCTATGTATGTGTGTGAATATAATTTGACTATGTCATCAGTGATCTAGGTTTGATTACAACCCAGAGAGAAATTGGTTAGGAATGGAGAGAAATAATTGTGTGGAGCTTGCTTGCTTCCCACTGTGGTCAGTAGGGGCATAGTTCTATAGGGGCATGGAAGTACAATCCACCAGTATTCCCTGGTGGAGTATGAAGATGGATGTGGCAATTTACCTTATATGGCAAGGCATTGGTGGTAGTGTCACTCAAGGAAGTGGGTGATGATCCCTTGTGCCATTCCATTGCATGCCCTGCCAATGGGATTTTTTGAACATATGCAAGGAATGGCAGGGCTTAAGTAAAACCTCTGTTTCGACTGTCTGGATGATGGACCGTACCTTGGCTATGCTTTCACCTCATGAAGATGAATGAGTGGGTGTTAGTGACCTCTGCCATTAGTCAATGGTCAGCAAGCAGAGGAGAAAAAAATAGCTTAATTAAGTGAAAGTGTTTAGTTTGTTGGAACAAAGCAAAAACCTAGGCCAAACCTTATCTATTACAGAGAAATGGTTAATGCTGTGAGAATGGTACTGTAAAAGCTGACTTTTTCCACCATATGGTAACTTGGACATCTATGAGATGTTACACCAAATAGCATGTGTTCTGTAACTGTTTCTAATTGGAGAAATGCTGAAAATAGGTGCCAGTCTGTCACAATCTGTTGTGATTGGCACTGGTTGGTAGGTTTGCTGCAGCATGTAACTGGTAAGCTAAGGCAGATTTAATGCTTTCTTTACCCCATCTTCTACAGTGTATGGCAGCCACAGTGGTACAGGAGAAAAGTAAAACTAGCATTAACCCTCCCTGTGACTGTGATGTACTTGTTCAAAACCAGTCACAATTAATTGATTTGCAGTCAGGAGTCTGCTGTGCCCTCTCCTTTCATGTCAACACTTAATGTGCTTTTGAAAGTTAGGATGCACAACAAAATGTTAGATCTGATTATTATATGTAAATGGCTAGTTAAATAAGGTAAAAGTACTGTTGTCCTCGAGTAGAATTTAACAGTAATTGTAACCTTAGTGAGTATTGCTGTATCAGTAATAAGGACAGAACATATTGTAAACTAGTTTTAAACGGTCTAGATTTAACAGCCAAGTTAAAGTGTAAACAACCATGTGTGAAGAGGAAACTAGAATGTGACCACAGTTTGCTTGGAAAAGTTTAGTAGCACTAAAATAGAGAATGGCCAAATCACCAATATACACATATTTAAGGGTTTTCGAATCTGCATCAGGATTCTACTACTGGTGACAATTCAACATTAATCAACCAGTGTCAATGTCACAACAGGTAGCGTATTACTTTGGTACCAAAGGTTATGGGTTCTGTTCCCACACCAGGTAGATGGATAGTGTGTTGTTCTCCAGAGGAGAAGTTAAACCGTGGCTCCATCTGATTGGGTTGATGGTTGCTCAGATGGATGTAAAAGATCCCATGATGGCTATCAAAAAGAGCAGGGAAGTTCCCCGATGTCCTGGACAAGCTTCCCCTACTAGTATAAATATATCCGTGGGTCTCCCTGAAAAAACGCCAGTAACCTAGTGGGACTAACCTGATCAACAAGGGATAAATAAGTAAAAATAAAAGAAAAATCAGAAGGTGCTAGCTGTGTTGCCCAGGAAGCAAGATAGTATAGTCAGTAGAATCCTGATAACAGAAGTGTAAATACTACAATTCTTAGCATAACAAGCTAGTTAGTTTAATCGAAGCGTGACTACTTTGTGTGGACAGAAGGCTGTAGAGCAAATTAATGAAGGTAAAACAAATACAGTACAAGATAAATCACTGTTAAAAATATTTTAACAAAGTTACTGCCATGACTAGTAACTGTACCCCCAAACCAAGGAGTAATGCTCAAAGCATTTGCACATGGTCAGGCTGTGTTTTGTGTTGTATATAGTACAAAGAAGCATTATTAGCGTTTAGTATAACTTTCCCCAGCTGTCAGGTTAATTTAAAAAATGCACAAAATAAATATTACAAGTACATAAACCATTTAGAGTTATGGTGTTGATTACTGCATTGAGAGTAATGAACTAGTCAGGTTTAGTACAGTAGTCCCACCTGTAGGACAGTGTGCACAATGTATTGGAAGTTGTGACATTCATTAAAGGAAGACCCTTCTGGGTGTTTGCCAAAAAATATTTTTTGAAGTTTGATGAAATGATGCTGTTAATTTGTTCCAGAGACAGTAGAATGCATTTGGTGACCAAAATGCATACTGTGTTATTGTTCACACAAACTGATGCTAGGGCCAGGGGGCTGTAGCTAGTAAGGGATGTGGGGATCATCAGTTGGTGAGGATCAAGTAGTAAGCAGAGCTGTATACGGCTTAAATAGAAAACAGTGGCAGGTGTATTTGTTAAATGTTGCTATAGCTTAGCTAAACAGTCATATTTAAGCATTTATAGTCAACCCAGTGAAGAATACAGAATCAAATGCAACCTCTGCTTCTTTATCACCATTAGTTTCAATACAGTGTGGCAAACTGAACCGCAGAGAGCTGTGTACAGGTACACCCTTGATACTTGCCTGCAATGTAGTGAACTATGGCCAAAAATGCATACAATTTTATAAACTGAAATGATCACTGTGTTGCGCCCAATGTAGCATCATGGAAAAAGTAAAACTATAATACTGATGAAGCACAAAAGGTACAACTGTTATTGCAGTATCAACTTGCAATTTGCAAAGTGAAATCAGACACCAGCCTAGACTATTGTGCATCTCTTGCATAGCCTACATGGTAATACACTGATAGTTAAGCCAACCAATAGAATGCCACCACATGTTGCCAGGAATTTCACTGGTAATGGGCAAGTCCATGAAAATTATGTAATGAGGGAGCAAGCTTATTTAACACCCAACAAACATGCTGGTAAGATTTTCTTTTCTTTCAACATCTTTATTGAATTGTCACTTAAGGCATTCCATTACTTTTCAGTCCCTACATATTTGCTCCCGATATCCTGATTCCTTTGCCAGTTTTCTCCAGTAAATTCCAGGTTAATTTGGGAAGATGCATCAGGGATCAAAGGCAAAAAGTAGGAGAGTTCCCTTCTCAGAAGATGTGTCTGAACAGAGGAAGAAGGCAGGGTGTCCTCTTTCCCTTTTATTTGCTTTATGTTTAGAGCCACTGGCAAAGAAAATAAGGGATTCAGAAATTCAAGGATATAATTGGTAAGGTAATTAAGAACAGTTTTCTTTATTTGCAGATTATATTATTTTGTATCTGATAAAACTGATAAGGACATCTCTCTTGTGGAACAGCTCGAGACAGTTTTAAGTCTTTTTTTTTTTTGGATATAAAATGAATGAAGCTATTGCAAAAGCTATAGCTTGTAAACTGTGTACCCCCTCATAAATTGATACAGCAATACTCATATTTAAGGGGACATGATGAAATTAAGTATTTAGGAGTATGGATTAAAAAGGACTCTATTGCAACAGGTAATTTGACAGAGTAAACTGGGATTTTAGTTTAATTTAGGAGGCTGTATGAGGGATCGAAGGCAAAAGTAGGAGAGCTCCCTTGTGAGAAGATGCGTCTGAACAGAGGAAGAAGGCAGGGTGCTCTCTTTCCCCTTTATTTGCTTTGCCCTACTCATAAAATCCCAGCTTACTCTGTCAAATGCTTTCTCTGCATCAAGACCCACCAACAATAGCAGTGTTTTCTTGCATTCTGTTTCCATCTGGATCATCATTGCTGCATTAATATTGTCAAATGTTTGCCTCCCCTCCACAAAACTACATTGATCCATACCTATAAATTTTGGCAGCACCTTTGCCATTCTTTTAGCTGTTGTAGACCTAAACATTTTATAGTCCTGGTTTAAAATTGAAGTGGGCCTATATGAATCTGAGTCGTCTTTACCATGATTAGGTGTTAACAGCTACCGCAGCTTTCTTCTAGGATGCTGATACTTCTCCCCCCATTTAAAGATCTGTCAAACAAAGCCTTCCACATCTTTATCACGTTCTTCCCTTCTGGCTTCCAGATTTCTAGAGGAATACCATCCATTCGTGGAGACCTTGCTGCATATTGATTATACGTCAGCATTTTATGTCATCTCCTCCTGTCTTAACTGGTAATTGCTGAGCCTCAATAGCAACCTTTCTCAGTCCCTGCACATTAACCAGATACTCATTATTTTTTCTTTACCACTCTGCAGTTGTAACTCTTCTTGATCTGTGAAATTCCTGTTAATCTGCAACACTTTAACCTTTGTCATTCTCTCTAAATAATTCCTGTTACTTCTTAACCACATATGTTTTTCTTATTTCTACCCTTTTCTTAAACTCCACTTTCATTGTATCTCACTAGCTATAACTTCTTTAAAAAGGTATGTATTCCCTAGTAACGCTTGAATAATTTCTACTAACCATTCTGTATTCCTTAGTAACTCTTGAATAATTTCCACTACCCATTCCTTAAATTCTGTCTTTTTAATAGGTGTGTGTGGGAAGTGCCAATGCCTCATTTTTACTTCCATTACCTTGCATTTTTATCGTAGTGGTTATTGGAGCATAATCTGAAATAGTGATTGGATGTGTATTCAAGCTTTTAATTAAATGCACATGTTACTGTGAAGTATCCTTCACAGGTTCCTACTACTGAATTCACATCTTCCAAACCAAATCTTTTCATATTTCTTCATAAATCTACCGTCTTTTGTTATATGTTCCCTTCTTTTTCCCATGTACATCTTCACTGTTGCAAACCAAATTGCAGTCCTCACCTGTAAGTGATACTCTCTTCTGAATTATTTCTTCCAAAACTTTCTTAACCTCCGTAATATCAGTTTTAGAATATAAATATATGCCAGTGTAATCCTCGTTCCTTGTCGGTAGCCCTTTACTACCACAAATCTACCATTATTATCTTTTTTTCATCTTCTGTCACTACTGGAGCTCCTGTAGCAATTAGTGTAAGTATTCCCCTTTTCCTTTGTCCCTGACAGTCTGCTTGAATATTCCTCCTGAAATCCCTTCTTTATTAAATGTGCATGCTCATTTCTTTGCAAGTGTTCCTCTTATAGCATTGCTATCTACACTCTACATTTCTTGAGGTAATTCAATAATCTTTCCTTTTTGTCTGTACCTGTGAGATCATTCACATTCCAAAATAATGTTTAGGGTAGCCGGTATGATAAGTTTGTTATTCCCACCTATTATAAATGAGCACTTTTTTAAACATCTATTTGCAGCTTTTGTGTTTCATGCTTAATGTTTGGCAGGTTGAGATTTTATGTTTTGTCATATGCATTTGTACATTTGTCACATTTATAGAAGACATTTTTTTTAGGATGTTTCATTAAAACAAAAAATACACCCCAGAAGCTTTTAACTTAAAACAAACATAACAGCTGCACAAAGCTAAACTAAAGTTAAGGTTATCCATATTAAGATGCATGTTGCAACCTGTGCTCCTATTTGCACTAATTGCTATCAGTTCTTGCCTTATCTTTATTTCTCTCCCAGATGTAAAAAGTGGGTTTTGTGTTTTCAGGTAACATTCACTTTTAGCCTTAAAAAGTGCTTTGACTTTTATTGCACACCAGTCAGCTTGTCTCCACATAAGCCTAAGAATAAAATGTACATCTACCCTCAGATGGAGGCTTCTCAAACTAAACATTTGTTTGCTAAAAGAAAAAGTTTAATTTCATTCATTGCTCTCTTACTTGCTTAAACTAAAAACTTATTACAACAAGCCAAGGGCCTTAATCCAGGCATTCGCCTATACAAAAGTAAGAAAAAAACATATTAACTCTACATATATTATAATCTGTTTACTTTTCACCTCATCCCCACCCCAACAACCCAAGATTACACCATATTAACTTATGTCCAGCCTTTCTTCTCTTTTTATATTAAAATGCCTACATTTCTTAAAACTTGAAAAGAAGAAAAAAAAGCACTTGCTTTCTTTAGTATCTTTATCACATACAGCAATAACTGAAAATACTATACTATGTACATAACATGCAGTTTAAATCATGAAGTGTTTTAAACAAATATGTTAAGAACAAAATTTGTTTTGCTTACACTTTTTTCCCCCTTTTAGGAGCCTACCATACATTAATGACATGAAGTGGTTATATACACTTTTCAGTCCCGCACAAGTTTAACAAAGTCAGCAAAAGTCGAATGTGACCGATGGTTTATAATCTCACATTTTTCACTAATTTCAGTGTTGCCGGTCTTCTTCCTGTTCATCTTGATTCCCAACCTCAGACTGTGGTACACATCCAAGAAACTTCCAGTTCTTCTAGTCAGCTCCTGTGTTTTGTTTTTTTTTTGTCTGTCAAGCATTTTCCTTTTGTCTGTCAAGCATTTTCCTTAAGAACATTGGAAAAGGTTTCACTAGCAAAGTCTTTCTATGAACTTTATTATCAGAAGAACAAGAAGCAGAGTCTCCTTCTGTGTGTTGTCTCACTTTTTGTCAGACAAAATTTTGCATTTCCTCTGTAGCTTGTTCAAACATGACTTTTGATCCTCCAGAAAAAACATATTCTGATAAGGCTGGCTACAACAGTTGGAATCTTACACTTACCTTTCAACATTCCGATTGTTGGTTAATTTTCTTCTCATCTGCCTGGTGTAGAGTGAATAAGCATTTTCCACAAACACACTACTGTCTGAAATTTTTAATACCTTTGCTCTTCTACCACAATTTTGTCTGCTGGTATGATTATATCTCTACTAATACAGGTTTTGACTGCTTTCTCAAGGCCAGGTTTGGAGCATGATGTGCCCTTTCAAGTAACAAATCCTGCTGTGGAATATCAGTCCAGTTGTTTATTTTTGCTTTCATAAAATTAATACAGCGTGTTCCTTCTAGTTTGTCTGGGTACAGCAAATAATCTGGTTTTTTTTTCTCTGTGTGGTCTGTCGTCTAACTCTACTATTTTTTGAAATGGCTCTTCTTGAGCAGTTTTGTACTCGGCGAGCCTTTTCCTCATTTTGACCTCTGATTTTTGTAGTTTTATCAGGTCATCTGAATAGCTGTTTAAAGCTTCTTCCATTTGTTCCACCCTTTTTTATTTGAGTTGATGTACTCCTTCAGTGTTTGATTTAATCAGCTCTTGAGTACATTTGCTTTATTTCTCCTCTAGATTACTGGAAACCGTGTCTTGCACCAAAGCTGGACCTTGAACTACTTTTTACTTCACACACAGTTGCAAGATTCTTCCCAGAAAGTGCTTTAATAAACTTCACCTTTTCTAGTTGATTTTCTGTCAGGCTCTCTAAGCTTCTTCTTCTGGCATCCAGTCAGTGTACTTGCTAGCCATTAACTGAATTTACTAAATCTAGCAGCGTTACTGGTCCCCTTTATCTCATTTTCTTTTTCTCACACTGGCAGAGCTGACATTAAGCCGTTGATCAGTGTGGTGCAACCATCTTGGAAGCCCATGCTGCCGAGATCTTAAGTCTAACAGCTTAGCAAAATGCAATCCATTGGATGTCCTTCAAGGATGCATCTGCAGTCCTAACAAATGGGTTGTCCTGCCTCAGGCAGCCCTTCGGTCGGCCGGATTCCAAAGTCTGGGTCTGGCCTCGGCTGATGTCGCACTTCACCCGGCGTCACTGCTACTGTCGATTGGGTATAAAGGCATCAGCCGACGCCATTTTCCTCAGTCTTTCTTGCCACGCGGTGCCCGAAGCAGAAGCTGTTCGCAAGTGCCGGTCGGTCAGATCCAGAGATTTCTACTACCGAAGACTTCTAAAAAGCTAAGTACCCCGTTGGGGACTCTTTCTTGCCTCAGCCGATGTCAGAAAAAGTAAATAATTGTTTAACTTGTGGGAAACAAATACCTCATAAGGATTTCCACTCTTACTGCCTTCCTTGCTTAGGCCCAGACCACGGCGTAGCAGCTTGTCTAGCCTGTGCTTCCTTCAACCGACGAACACTTAGGCGCCGGTCGGAGTTTGCAGAGGAGTTTTTGGTCCCGCTTTTGCTTACAAAATGCCGTCGGAGACTCCGACTTCACAATTAGCTAAAAGCGTAAGGAAAAGGACCGACACCAGCGGTCCGCGGTTTCGGCGAAACCACGGTTAAGCCAACGCGAGTGTCTCGGTTTCGGCTGAAACCGAGTCCTCGGTTCTTCCTTCGCCGAAAGCATTCCTCCTGCAGTCGAGGCCTCACACAGCATGGCTGAATCTGCTACTGAAATTTCTCCTGCTGTAGCAGGCGTGCAGGATTTATCAGATACTATTCCTTTAGACATATCCACTCCTGCACGTGGAGCTGCTAGGCCCCCTGCATCCATGTCTATCAAGGCTTTCTCTAGGGCTAAAGCAGCTAAATCTTCTAAGGCCTTGCCTTCTAAAACCCCCATACACAGGCCTAGCTCTAGTTCCCAAATGCTTAGCCTGGCAGAGGATCTCATTTCTTTGATCAGGGGATCCCAACCTCACCCTGACAGGGTCTCTCATCCCCCTCCAGAGAAGAGGCCTAGAGCAGAGCCCCCTGAACCAGTTTTTACAGATTATTCTTCGGATGATTCAGACAACTCAAATCCTCCAGAAGGCAGGCCCTTATTCTCCATATGGGGATTCTGACGCAGAAGACTCCATTCCTTCTGCCTCTCCTCCTGAGGAATTTTCTTTTGGGGAAACCTTGCATGCTATGAGGGAACAATTTCAATGGCAGGGCCAGGATTTCTCAGATTCTAGGAAACGGCTCAGGACCTTTTTGCATTTGCCACAGCATAGGCCTTTAGCCATTCCTCCAGTACTAACAGTTGTGGATGATGCATTCAGTGATGCTTGTACTGCCCCTGACTCTCTTCCTCCGGCCCCTGCTAAGCCCGACAGATACTACAGGGTCCCGGACACACATTATCACCTGTATAAGGCTCCTATTGCAGATCCAGAAACTATTTCTTAGGGCCCCAAAGCTGTAGCAACTGCCAAAAACCCCCTCCCCTCTGAAAGAGAATCTAGAGCATTAGAGAGATGGGGTAAAAAAGTTTATACTTCTGCTACTCTTTCGGCTAGGGCTTTAAACTGTCAATTCCACATGATTCAGTATCAGGAATTTTTGTTAGATCAGTTAAATAAAAAACTATCCTCTCCTGAACCTATAGACCGTAAGTCCCTGCAGGATTTGGTACATAACACTCAGCAGGTCAGTAATCATTCCTTGAAATGTGGCTATGATGCACTGGAGGCTTCCTTTAGATCAGCTATGACTGGTACAGTGATCAGAAGGCATGCATGGTTAAAAGAGCAATCCTTACCAGACCATGTAAAGTCAAAGCTCCTAGATGCTCCCATGGAGAAGCACAGTTTGTTTGGTTCCCCTGCACAGCAAGTATTAAAGAAGGTGGAGGAAAAAGCAAAATCTGTCCAAACAGTCAAGGACTTCTTCCAGGTCCAGCCTCCTAGGTTTAGTAGAAATTGGCCTTCGAAGAATTGGTCCTTTCCAGACACCAGAGCACAGAGAGGCAGAAATAGGCTCAAGAGGCAGAGGTCAATCCAGAGGTTCCAACAGGGGCGTCAGTGGCAGCCTAACAACCAGAGAAGTACTCCCGCAGATCCGGCTACTACCACTTCCACAGGACAGTCACAGTGACTTGGCTCTGATACCGCCTACCAGGGAACAACTGGAAGCACCCTTAGGCGGAAAGCTAGCCTTATTTTCAGTAAACTGGCATTACATTACAGGAGACAAATGGATTTTACAGACAATAGACAAAGGTTACAGGTTTCACTTCCATACTCTACCAAGGAAGAGAGGAATGCCAAACCTACCACCAAACCAAAAGACAAACGCTCTAGGACAAATCAAACACTTACTAAGGATGAGAGCCATAGAAAGGTACCGCTATGGAACAAGGGCAAGGATTTTATTCCAGACTTTTCCTGGTGCCAAGAAAAGAAAATCAATGGAGGCCTATTCTCGACCTGTCCGCTCTCAACACATATCTCATTGTTCCAAAATTCAAAATGCTGACCCTAGAGCACCTTCTTCCCATGCTGGGCAAGGAGGCTTGGCTGGTGACTCTAGATCTCAAGGAGGCATACCTGCACGTCCCTATTCGACCAGATTGCAGAAGATACCTCAGATTTCTTGCAGGATCAGAGCATTATCAATTCTCAGCATTGCCCTTTGGCTTATCTACTGCGCCCAGAGTATTCACGAAATGCCTGGCATCAGTAATTGCTCATTGCAGGCTTTAGGGAATTCAAATTTATCCATACCTGGACGACTGCCTGCTACAAGCGGACAACAAGATCAAATTAACGAAAGATTTGGAAAAGGTCATTCACCTACTGCAGGCCTTGGGATACACAGTCAACATAAAAAAGTCAAGGCTGGTACCATCCCAAAGGATCACATTCTTGGGTGCAGAACTGGACACATCAAATCAAATGGCATTTCTCACAGCAGAAAAGCAAAAGCAACTACCACTCTACTTCAAGGCTTTAACAACGCAGAACCAGCTTACAGCAAGGAAAATCCTGCAAGCCCTGGGTTACATGGCATCCTGCATAATATTGATCCCACATGCCAGACTGCATATGAGGAAGTTGCAATGGTACCTAAGGAATTAATGGTCTCAGCACAAGCACAGCCTAGAAACCCAAATCCCAATAATTCCATGCCTGAAACAGGAATTCCTGTGGTGGGCTCAGGCCTGTCAGTTGAACAAAGGACTGCCTTTCCACAGCCCTCACCCAAGCCAGACTATCACCACGGACGCCTCGGACCTCAGCTGGGGGGCACACATGGCAGACAAGTGCATACAAGGCCTATGGACACAAGACCAGCTCAACCTACACATAAATCAAAAAGAGATGCTGGCAGTGAAACAGGCAATTCAGACATTCAGACCGTTTCTTCAACAGGGTCATTTGCTGATAAGGACGGACAACACCACAGTTATGTGGTATATCAACAAGCAGGGAGGCACACATTCATATCCTCTATGCCGGATGGCAATGGACCTGTGGAATGTGGCCCTGAACCTCAACATTCAGCTACAGGCCTTATTCGTGCCAGGAAAAGAAAATATATTAGCAGACACATTAAGCAGAACTACCACGGATGCCCACGAATGGATGCTGCATCCGGACATCTTCAGAACCATTACAGAGAAATGGGGGCTACCAGAAATAGACCTGTTCGCATCCCCACACAACCACCAATTGAGAAAATTCTGCACAAGGACATACCACCCACTTGCTTGGAAGGTGGACTCCCTATCCTTCAGTTGGGAAAACCTAACAGCATATGCATTCCCACCTCTACCTTTGATGCACAAAGTGCTACTGAAGATCAAAGAAGAGCACCCAAGGATCATACTGATAGCTCCAGACTGGCCGAGGCAGCATTGGTACCCGCTTCTGAGAAGTATGTCTCGGACACAGGCATGGCCTCTACCTCTAGTTCCTCTGCTGCTAACACAGAACAACTTCAAGATCCTGCAGCCAAACTTAAAAACACTGCAGCTAGCTGCTTGGAATCTTACATGAAACAAAATAACCCAGAACTATCTCAGAGGGTTAAAGACATTATCCTGGAGGCTCGCAGACCCTCCACAAGGAAGACTTACTCAGCAAAATGGAAAAGATACCTCATTTGGAGTGCAGCAAAAGGAGAAAATGTATCATTGGCAAACATAGCTAACATCCTGGAATATTTAGCAGAACTTTTCCACAATGGCCTGTCTTACTCCTCCATCAAGATTCATGCATCAGCAATTTCAGCAGAATACAACATGGATCCTCCAGTCTTCTCTCACCCTCTACTCAGGCAGTTTCTGAGAGGAATTAAAAATGTAAAGCCTCCAAGGAAGCCACCTCTGCCTACATGGGACCTGAACTTTGTGCTGGAAAAGTTAACACTTCCCCTTTCAAACCAGCAGCAACAGCAGAATTACAGTTCTTATCTTGGAAAACTGCTTTCCTGCTTGCAATCACTTCAGCAAGAAGGGTTTCTGAATTACAGGCATTAATGGCAGTACAGCCCTTCCTTATCTTCCATCAGGATAGAGTGTCCTTGAGAACTAACCCTACTTTTATGCCAAAGGTGGTCTCCAGGGTATCATTGAACCAAGCTATCCACCTACCAACATTCTTCCCCAACCCACAGAACAGGGGGGAAAGACAGCTGCACACCTTGGATGTACACAGACAATTGCGCTACTACCTGGACAGAACCAAGAGCAATAGAAAAACTGACCAGCTTCTGGTAGCATATGCAGCAGGAATGGAAGGAAAAGCAATTTCAAAACAGACAATCTCAAAATGGATAGGAAATTGCATTAGATTTTGTTACTCCTTTCATGGGAAGACAACTCCAGAAAACATCAGACCTCACTCCACAAGGGCTACAGCCACTACTACAGCTTTCTTACGAGGAGTGGCTACCAAAGACATTTTAGAGGCTGCTACTTGGAGCTCCGTGCATACATTTGCCAAGCATTATAATCTGCCTTTATACTCCAGATCCCGAGCAGGTTTTGCCACTGCTGTTTTGCAAGGGATCTTAACTACACCATAATCTTCTTAGTGCCTCCTCCCCCAGTTTGGCTATGGTATTCTACCCATTTGTTAGGACTGCAGATGCATCCTTGAAGGACATAGTACAGTTTTGTACCTACCATAAATGTAGATGTCCGAGAGGAATGCATCTGCAGTCAGGATTACCCGCCCTCCTTCCCCTCTGTGGCATTCCTAGGGTATTTGCCCATCTTGTAGCTAGCTGGGGGAATCTATTATGGTGTATTTGTTTGTATATATGTACATACATGGTTATTTGTTGTTTGCTCTCTACTATTTGGAATCATTTGCATTTATCCAAATTTAGCCTTCCTAGAGGGCACCTGGCATCTGGGGCAAGAAACACTGAGGAAAATGGCGTTGGCTGATGCCTTTATACCCAATCGACAGTAGCAGTGACATCGGGTGAAGTGCGACATCAGCCGAGGCCAGACCCAGACTTTGGAATCCGGCCGACCGAAGGGCTGCCTGAGGCAGGACAACCCATTTGTTAGGACTGCAGATGCATTCCTCTCGGACATCTACATTTATGGTAGGTACAAAACTGTACTTTTCCTTGATCTGCAGAGGATTTCACTGTTGGCTTTAAACAAAATGCTGACTAGAAGACCACAGTAAAGCAAAAATTAGACTGCGCAACCAGACCTAAAATTATCATGAGCAAGGTGAGAGGAATGAACATGCCACAAGAGCTTAAAAAGCACTGCTCACACTCTGAAGAGTGGTACTTCATGGTGCTTGTAGTCTAAATGCATTCTTTTCTTTCATTCCAATACCTGGACAAGAATATCTAAAATTCATATTCCTGATTGTAGACCTTAATGGGAGGTGAGTTCTTTAAGAGCAGTGCGTTTCAATATTCTTCAGGGTTTTCCCACTACTGAATTGAGTAATTTTATGTTTAAAAATGTACTTGTGCCCAGCCTACTTTGCTATGAGTTGTAGAAAGATCATAAAAAAGCATGAAAGAAAGTTTGCTCACAAGTTTCCAGTGCTGATACTGAAACTTGGACACTATCCAAGGAAACATAAGGGCTTGGAAGCTGTCAGCCATTAGGAATAGATGTGGATACGTTTCTCTTTATCATGCTAAGTGCCTTTCAAAATGGTGCAATTCCATTTTTATTTGCAGTTTGTGCAATTGAGCTTCCAGTCTTTAGAACCTTAAGTAAGTCTTAACAATGCTGCTCTTCTGTTATGTGGCTTCATATTGTACTGTGGTACACTGTAGCTGGTTTTAACTCTTACCATGCTTGAAGTCTTGTGCGTTTCCTCATATTCCTAACATTGTTGCACTGTAACTGCTTGGTCTCATAGCCTTATACCAAACTGCTAAGCTGCTGTTAGGCTAAATTGAGATTTTGTGCATCTATTCAGAGGACCGGTGTGTCATTCCAAGACTATATATTTTGATTTGTTATTTCTTGATGTTAACTGCTTTTTGGTGTGGACTCCTCAGTCTTTGGGATTGCAGTTTATAGCAGTTTCTCCCTAGTATGTGATCTTGTTTTGTGACTATATATGCTGGGATTTTGAACTTTGCTCTATGTTCACATGCTTTATCCTGAGGAAGGAGGAAGAAGGAACTGTAAGGACTGGTAGCATATGTTGTCTGTGATATTAGAGAATGAAACCTATTTTGACTCCTTTTTAAGACTAAATTGTTGCCAGTTGTTTTTGCTTTGTGGTTTGCTTAGCCATTTCTATATTTGTCCTCTGGATGGATTTAATTGGACAGTTTAGATTCATTGGCTGTTGATCAGATGTGTGAATTTGTTTTTGGACTTTTTACAACATCAAATCCCTAGCTGGACTACATATGCTGAGTAGTTGCTTCTCAGCAGTGTTATGCACATTAAGGCCAGGAGTGCACTGTCTCTTCTGAAAGAAAAAATTTGTTTATTTTTTCAGGCCTGCAGACGGTATTAATCTTAAGTGCTGTTAATGTTATTTATTTTTAGTTTTTTCAGAAAGATGATCATTACACTGAACAATAATCTGTATTTATTTACTTACTTATTTATTTTTGCAGTAGTTTCTAAATTACTTGGGTTTAAGCACTTTAAACATCATTTACTCAGGGTCATAATACATAAAGTGGTAACAGCGTCTCCATCTGGGCTTCCAAACATAGGGAAAGACGTATGTACAACTGCAACTATGCATGCCCTTTATTTTCCTACTTGCAGCACATTTACAGTGCTTTTCCAAGAGAGACCAGAAAGACAAAGGTAGCCATGGCTGATAAACTAGTGTTTCACAGTGGACCCCTTGCTAGGATCTGGCTTGTCTGATTTGGCCACAGACTGCATTGCTTACATCTCATAATACACTGGTATGGAGATGGGACAAAACATCTCCAGCAAATTCGAAGCTGATATACCTTTGCAAATGGAAGATATGTGTTTGTTTTGCTGATGGCTTTAATTAGGACTAATCTTGATCATCAGAGGGCCAACAGTATTTAAATTTTGGACATTTAGTAGACAGCTGTTCTTTTGAAGGTGGGATGGCCTATCTTAAGTCTGACCTTTGGTGTAGAGATGAAGGATTCCGCACTTGTACAGTTAACGTTCACAGTTTGTGATGGTACTGTTGGCAGATAGGTAGTTGATTCTGATCTCATAGATGAGACACTGTGTCAGATGCATTTTTTACATGGCTTATGCTCAGGAGAACTTTGTGTTGCACTGACTCCACTGGTGGTCTAATTAGGCTATTGTCTTTACAGTAGAGTCCAATGTGAGCATCACAGTGTGCCACAAAAGTAAAAGAAAAAGATCACGTTGCAGAAACTAAACTTGGCAAGTGGAAACGGGCAGGGCAGCAGATCTGCCTACAGTGCAGTGCTAGTGACTCAGGTTCAAACAGTGTTGCTGTAACTTGCTGATATAAGCCATTTAAGGGAGAAATGAGTTGTGATTAATTTGTGTTCTGTGTGTGCATGCGCAGGCATTTAAGGACAGATCCAGCACTAGGTAACCTAGGTAGCTGCCTAGGGCCCTGGTGTGGCTGGGGTGTCGGGCTGCACTACATTAGTACTGCTAGATTTCCAGTTGGCACATAAAGAAGCAGATTATTTCCTACTCTGGGTGCCATGCTCACTCCAGTGTTATTGACTAAGCATCTGAGAATGGGAGCTGACACACTAAATAAATGAAAAATGTCTAGGAATTGAAGAAAAATTTAACTTGCAAATAGTGGAGTGCATTTCAGTAGTGAGCAGAAAATTTAAATCGCACGTGGAATAGACCACTTTTTACAACATGCCAGCAAATGATAGGGAAATGCACATTCAATTTTAGCATGTGACCTGCTGAACAGAGGGATGGAAGCAACAATCAGTTATTCTTAGTAGGCAATAAAAAGTATTATTCTGTGTTGTGCACATTGAATTCCTTTTGTAGCACTGTGTGTGTGTGTGTGTGTGTGTGTGTGTGTGTGTGTGTGTGTGTGTGTGTGTGTGTGTGTGTGTTTATGTGTATAATGCCCCAGATTAGATGGGCTGGCCAGTTAAATGATTTACAAATCCTGTACCTTATGTGCAGGAGGCAAGAACCTTACTCCTCCTCACCAACTGCTAGATCTCCATTAATTTTTATTATTTTTGTTTCTTTGTTGAATCGGTCAGGATTACAGTCAGCCAATGTCAGACATTAGAGTTTCACATATTTTGTTCACAAAATACATGTTATTGCAAAACCCGTTCTGTTACCTTTTAAGTGGTATATAGTAGTCTGCTCTTGTCTGTCTCCAGTTTTGCAGAACATATATGATTTTGCCTCACATGTATACCCTTTCCTTCAGCAAGTAAATAAACCAGCCTAGTGCTTTGGGACAACTTGAAATTTGGGGTAGGCCCTTCAGTGGTCCCTTACACTTCAAGTAACTACGCATGAACCACAGTAGATGTGGTGTAAAGGAAGGAAATTGTAGTGAACAGGAGCATCATCATATAAGCTGCGCTTCTTGGACGCAATTTGTGGTTGCCTTAATGCTGGCTGTTCATTATTTAGCTGTTAACAAATGGGACAGCTTGCAGTCTATAAGTTTAATGTTAATATTTTAACTATGAATTTATTTTAATTTGTATCATTTTTTGCAGGCAGCCATGTGAAATGTACTATTTGTCAAGCAATTAGTGCAGATGAGCAAAGCTATGAGGTGTTAGAGCTACTTCCTGAAGTACATATTTTAATTTCCTCAGCCTTCATTTGTCTTCTATGTGACTCTTGTCGAATTACTTCAGCAGACAGTACTCCTGGGCTGCTCCTGAAAAGGAACACGTGTCCACTGGGCTGTCCCAGGTTGTTAGCAAATGTGTTCTTCATTTGTTTTTTTTTAATTCCTGTAGCCTTCACATAGATGTTGATTAGTACTTCACTGTATGCTATTTGAGTATGAATCCCAGCATGTCTCTTGCAGTTTAATGGGCTTGCCAGATGCATTGCTTCATGGGAAGAGAAGTTTACAGCTTCCCCTGCTAAGTCTCTTTCAATGTCAAGAGTGTTTTGAAAATGTCTGCTAGCACGTTTTTCTGTAAAATTTGAAATAAATGTTTTAAATAGTTGAACAGTGTTTATTTGTAACTGGGGAAGAGAGACAGCCAAGTAATGGGATATTGGAATGGCTGTTGGAGGCCTGATTCATTACCTTATGTAGGCCTCCATTTTTCCACAATTCATATCTATTGACTGTAGAGGTGTATGCTGAAACAATATAGCATTATTAGTTCTAGTAGGTCAGATCTCTGCTGAGTGATGTCAGAGGGGATATTTGTTCTTGATGACAGAAAAGAGATAGGGAAGTCAAAAATAAGAAGCAAGGCACACCTCCAAAAGATATGCAGTAATATTTCTGAATTTTTTTTTTTTCACTTTTGGGTTGTTGAACAAAATCTTGTGCAGAATTTATATTGTTCGTTTTGCTTTATTCATTGCATTAATGAATTAAAACCTGGCTTGTGTAATATGCTATAAGTCACATTTCAGTGTAGTAGTCTAAACATGTTGCATTTTAGTAGTTTAGTTTTGCAGTACCTTCTTTACAGCCTTCAGCAACTGCAAAGGGCCGACATTTGTCAGGTCATATAGTCTGCATTATTTGGAGTGATGATCAGAACTGTGTGATCATTAGCATCCATTGTATAGTCATTGCTGCTTATTTCTATGGTACAATATTTTGTACATTGTTAGATGCCAAAGGATTTTTGCATTTAGTTAAAAAAAAACTTGTTGTTCTGGCATTTGAAGCAGTAAACTAAAGCTCTGACTTGTTAATGAGCTGCTACCTGTGGCAAGGGTACAGTATTTGAATCTTTCAACTTTAATTTACTTACTGTGTGATATTGAGGAAGTCACTTAACCAGACAGTGCATTTGGGAATCTGGGCTATTCTCCTTTATGGTCACCAAGACTGCATATCTAGTAACTATAAATCTGTTGTATTTGCCAAGCATTCCATATTGCATAACCAGTCTAGTTCAGGAAATATTGTGGCAGTATCACCAGCACACCATTTTTTAGACATAGCATTGACACATTCTTCAAGGGCAGCAGGCACTTCATTTGTAGATGAAATGCAACATTGTTTGCCAGCAGCATCCCCTGCATTAGTAATACTTCTCTTTAATGTGGAATTATTTGAATGACTTTTACTTCTGCAGAGATTGTGCGTATTGACTCAACATGTTAATATCTTATGCTCTCATAAATACTCTTCAATTTAGACTGTACTCCATGTGGTTGGTTCTTATTCTATGATGCTAGCAAAGTACATTTAATTTATTTCTCTATAACAATAAGGGGTGTACACAAAGTGGATATAACTGCTTGAGGAGGGCTGCCTGTGGATGAAAGTGCCTTATGCTCTAATGATCTGGTCATTTTTAAACAGTCTTTAATCTAATTATGCAGGACTGGTATGCATGCGTGTGTCATTTAAAGTTGGAATACTTTGGTTATTGTGCATTTGTTTGAATCAAATTCGAAGTGTGACTTTGATCATTATTATTCCTAGTATTTCTTTCTTTCTTTATTTATTTTTTTGACACAGGCATCTGAGAGGGATGCAGTCAACAATGTAGCTATAATTGCTGGGCCTGCTGGATGTCTGTGAATACATATGACTGACCCTGCTGAGCTGTTAAAATGTTGTTAATCTTTCTTTGCAGGACTAGTGAACATTTGTGTAGAGCAAACTGCAATACTTCTACTGTGGCCATTTTTTTATCACAGCTAGACATGTATTGTGCTCACGGGTGATAAAATGTCCATAATTGCTAAGTATGGATATTGGTGGATTATAATGACAGCAGTTTGTAATTATTGTTTTCTACATTTTGTTTCATTGCTGATTGGAAGAAATATTCACTACTACAAAATTAAAATGCACCCTAACAAATGTTGCTGTATTAAACAAGAAATATAATTTAAAACAATCAGAAAGGTGAATCAAAGAATATATGCAGTTATACATGTCCATAAAATACGTGCGGGAGGCCCATATTTGGGGGAAAAAGCCAGGGGCCCAAAGTACACTTATTTGCCACTAGTCAAATGTATTTTGATGAATGTGAGGTTTCAGTGCATTTTTAGAGAGGGTGGGTGTGGCATAATGGATAAGGTCTTCACCTCAAACACACAAAGTACAGGGTTTGAGGTTATTAGGCTAGGCTTATAATGGTCTTCAGACTGAAATAGCATTTACCTAACATGAGTTTCAGTGCACTTTCAATAAATGTGAGCTTCAAATGAAGAGGTTTACTGTTGCTCATGCCAAGTCTGTTTTCAATGTTCAGCCAGAACTTGCTGTCATTCCCTGGCATCTTCTTCTCTGTTTGCGCTCTCGATAATCTTTGACAAACTGATAACCTGTCAATAAATAGTCATAACTGACCATTTTAGGTCAACTATCAGGCATTTTACATTTTCAGTTTTCCATAGGTCATATGTCTCTGTCTCCCTCCTTGGACACACCTGACTGTATTTGTCTGCAGTGTCTCAGAAATGTTTTGTATGGTTTGGACTCAAATTTGTTAATTTAAAATGTCAGTTTCAGTTTTGTGTAATGTTATACAACTGTTTTCAAATCTGTAGCTTATTTTTACTACTTTAAAGTTTGCTTCTGACATGTACCAGTTTAGGAGTTCCATGTCATTATACAGTAAACTCTGTTAACTGGTACCCATGGGGATTGGTAGATGCTGGATAACTGTAGTTTTTGGTTGCTTGAGAGTTTCTATTAAAAACAGGCCTGACTAATACTGTATCCTATACTATTTGTTTGGTTTGACTTGTTCTCAGGTTGGGGTTAGAGGAAATTTATTCCTGTCTTCCTTTTTAAAACTCTAAAACTCTAAAAATGTAAGGTATGTTTCTGTGGGGGGAAAACAAAGCGTAACATATGAAAATTGTACTGTATTTCTTTGATATTTTTTTTGCCGGTTGCTTGAGTTCCGGTCAACTGAGAGTTTACTGTATTTCCAATATGAATTGCCGTACTTGCTGTTTTTGCATTGCTTGCAGGTCACAAAGACCACTGACAAGTTGTGTTCCGAATTCAAAACATACAGCAACATGAAATATCCAAAAAATACACTCAGGAGGCAGACACTGGAAACAAATTCCCACTTTAATGGTGCTTCTGGTACCTCAGCAAATAGCCTTCAAGGAATTCCTTGAAGGCTGTTTGCTGAGGTACCAAAAGCACCATTAAAGTGAGAGTTTGTTTCTAGTGACTGCCTCCTGAGTGTTTTTTGAAGTTGTGTTCCGAGCCTGAAAGAAGAGGCATACCAGTCCCAGCATGCACCTAAGAGCCACACACATCAATGGTCATTTCAGTATTGTTTGTTGTTCCCAACCCAAAGCAGTCAAACTCTTCAAACCAAGTGCTCCAGAACTTACTGAGCCTTTCAGTGCCCTGAGTACTTTGAGTACTTTGTTCCTCATTGGCCCTTTTTGATTCAATTATAAAGAATTCCCTATACTATTCTAGCATGTCCAATGGTCAGTTGTCAATTTCCTCTCCAGTCCAGCTGGTGAATCTGGGAATCTTGAGGCAATGTTACAACTGCCTCATGTACACAGACAACCCTCTCCTCCTCCCAACAAGTTCCAACATATGTGACAGATGCAACCATATAGCCAAACTGCAGGCTGAGCTCTCTCAACTCAATACTGGCATAACCAGTCAGGAGGAGAAGGTAACCACACAAACTATAATTCCAGTCTCACATAGACCTACCACAACAGCAAACCAAGCATTTAAACACACAAAAACATACTCGGAGGCTCTAAATAAAAATCTGCCTAAGCAGCAGAGACCTCCAAAGCAGACATCCAAGTAACCGCTACCCCAAAACAAAACACGTGCAACACATAGTTCACAAAGCCAGTGTGCCAAACAGTCACAGCCCTTAAGGCTTAACAACACACCTGATACACTTGTAATAGGTGATTCTATTGTCAGGCACACTGATGTCCTGCTCACCAGGCTGAACAAGAAGGTCACAGTGAGCTGCCTGTCGGGCGCTAGGATCCACCACATAACACAAGCACTCAGGTCACTCCAAGGCAAGTACAAATATGACTCAGTCATTGTCCATGCTGGTGTGAATGACCTGAGACATACCTCCGTGGACTACATAAAAAGATGCATAGAGGAGCTCTCTGAGCATGTAGCCCAGGCCGGTATGACCCTGACCTTGAGTAGCATCTTACCCTCACCAAGAATGATGCCACAATATGAAGACAAGATGATCAATTTCAACAATTGGCTGAAGTATTGGTGTCATTCAAAGGGGATCCAGTGCCTGTCAGCCTGGGATGACATGCTCGACAAGCCACGGTGCTTTGCTAGGGACAGCTTGCACCTGTCACCCCTGGGCTTTCGGATATTGGCAAAGGCTCTTGCCAATCCCATAGTGCCTTTTTTAGGCAAGGCTCAGAAGACAAACCCACCTGCGTAGATATCACAAGGAAAAAGAAACTAAGGGTAATGCTACTCAATGCCAGAAGTCTAAACCTCAAGATGCACGCACTCGAAACTCTCCTCAGCATGGAGAACATCGATATCTGTACAGTAACAGAAACCTGGTTCATGGCTCCCGAGAGCACTCCAGCACTACCAGGTTATACCTCATACCATACTTTTCGGCCCCAAAACTCAGACCAAACCACAAAGGGAGGGGGGAGTATCCATATTCATTAAAGGTACCCACACCTCCAGGTTGGTGGCACAGCACGAAGCATCGGAGACCATCCGTGTGCAACTAACAGTGAGTACACAGTTTATAGCCTGCTACAGACCACCCTCCCAAACTCAGGAACCCCACTCAGCTTTCCTGAGAACACTGGAAAATATGAAGGTCTCTCCAAACACCCTTATATTGGGTGACTTCAACTACCCAAACATAGACTGGGAGCATTACTCAAGCCCCAACAGCCTAGCCCAAATGTTGGTAGAATTTATAAACTCAAATGCTATGGAACGACTTGTCACCACTCCCACAAGAGAGGAAAATATACTGGGACCTGATCATCACCAACATGGGGACTCTATGCTCCACACCAGAGGTATATACCCCTCACTGGTAAGATCGGACCATAAATTAATCTCACTGGACATCCACATCCCGACCCCACTCCCATCCCAGAAAACCACAGTGAAAAACTTCTCTAAAGCAAACTTCACACTCCTCAAAACCGAGGTGGAATCCTTCAAAGCCCCCGGGCCAGTGGAAAATACAGCCCAAACTGCAGAATCCTTTACAAACGCATTCTATGGACACCTTCAGGAATGCATGGATCATGCAATCCCAAATGAAACCAAGACCCAATCCCCCAAGGGCAGGTGGACCCCTGCCATAAATAAACTGTACAATAGAACGAGGAAGCTACTACATGATAGAGCAAAATCCCTAAAAGGGAAGGCATCTCTGATCAGTGTTAGCAAAAAACTATGGTCCCTCATTAAATCACTGAAGGCCAGCTTCGAGAGAAAAATTGCACAGGACACTAAAGATAATCACAAGGCTTTCTTTAGTTATGTTAGGAACCTGGGTGGTCACTCCCAGATATGCTCAGAGTTAGTCCAAAATGACAAAAAATACACTGAACCCACAGACATTGCCAACATCCTGGCTGATGGGTTCAGTGCAAACTTCTCCCCCCCCCCCCGCAAAAAGAGCAAATATCTATCCCAGCAGAGTGCTGACCCCCTGACATCTCAGATGCTCATGTAAGAGCCTCCCTCTCCAAAGCAAAAAACACAGCATCAATGGGACCAGACGGTGTCCCGGGCTGCGTCCTACCTGAACTCCAAGAAGAACTGAACCACAACATAAAGCTACTGTTCAATCTCAGCCTTACTACAGGATATGTACCCAAAGAATGGCTTACAGCAACAGTGGTCCCTTTCCACAAAGGTGGTGCCTCAACGGACCCTGCAAACTATTGCCCCATAAGCCTGACTAGCTTGGTCTGCAAAGCTATGGAGAGGATCATCATGGAACTCATAAATAAAGATATTGTGGACCTACAGACACTGGAATCTACCCAATTCAGCTTTGTCAAGGGCAGATCCTGCCTCTTAAACCTGGTCAATTTCTTTGAAACAGTCACCAAGGCCATAGACGAGGGGAAGGTGGTCCACACAGCCTACCTTGACCTCGCAAAAGCCTTCGGTACAATACCCCACTCAGGCATCATTGATAAGCTCTCCAGCTTAAATATAAACCCCTATGTCATAAGATGGGTTGCAAACTGGCTCAAGGACAGAACCCACATGGTCAGAATTGCTGGAGCCATGTCAGATTCCAAACCAATTACAAGCGGCATCCCACAAGGCTCAGTACTTGGACCTCTCTTGTTCGGTATATATTTTTCAGAGGTACAGACCAACACGGGAGGACTATGGCTGACCAGGTTCACAGATGACTGCAAATGGGCGCCATAATCGACTCTCCAGCTGACACAAGCATCCTCCAAAAGGGTCTCATAGAGACAGATAACTGGTGCCAGAGCCATGGCCTCAAGCTAAACGGGAAAAAGTGTATAGTCATCCCCTTTGGCAAAAACAAAGTGCCCACAGATTTCCACATAGGTGGTAATCCATTAAGTACGGAAGAAGTAATTAGGGACCTGGGGACCCAAGTTGATAGCAATCTCTCATTTGATAACCACGTGGCCAAAGTGGTTAGAAAAACCTTCTGTATAGCCCACCTTATCATGAAGGGATTCACATCTAGATCAAGGGAGGTCATTGTGCCTCTTTACTCATCCCTCATCAGGCCCATAATTGAGTACAATGCCCCATTCGGGATGTATCTTACCCGACACCTGCAGCAACTAGAAAGACCCCAAAAGTACCTCACCAAGAGCATCAAGGGGGCTCAAACTGATGCCATATGCTGCTCGGTTAAAGAAACTCCAACTCTACTCAGTTGCATACCGCTTACTTAGAGGCGATCTGTGCCTGATGTATAAAGCCATGTCCAACCCAGAATTAATGGCCATGCTTCACCTCAGATCCAAATCCCTTTGAGTTATGTGCTCGAGGGACTTGAACCTCAGCACGGAAATAAATAGGACATGCTGGAGGGACAGATTCATAACCCAGAGGCTCCTTTCACTCTGGACTAGAATCCCAGTCCAAGTTAGGCAGAGTCCCTCACTGACTCTCTTCAAGAGGAATCTTGACGAGTGGATGGGAGATCGTAGGTTTACCCCAGGGATCACTTCTGTGTCACTGTTAGACAGAGGCACAGTAAACTAACCTTGAAAAAGGGTATAGTAAAACACATTTAAATGTGTGGCGAAAGCCAAACACACCCTGGCTAGACTTATAAATGCCCTAGGGCAGATAGCCTAGTATGAACCTATGTAGAAAAAAGCTACTTTACTATACAATTAGCTTAAATAGCCATCTTGTTTGGTTAACAAAAGTGTTACTATAGAACTGCCCCAAATAAAGTGTTGGTCACACATTTCTACAGTTCAGTAAAGTTCTCTTACTTTCCTATGGTTATTACCTATCTGAATGATTGTCTCCCTAGAATATGTTTAGGCTGCCCTAAATAGTTAAGCATGGGTAGTATAGGCTAGCATGTGATTTAAACCATGTTTCACTTGCCATTTTGTGAGAGTGTATCTGATTTTTTGAATGGATTTTTCAAATGATGCCATTAAATTTCTTGTGGAACTTTTGTAAGTCACTCATTTCAGGAAGAGCTGTACTTGGCAGATCTTTTCCTGTGGTGGTATGGTGTACCGGCTGACCACCCCCATGTTGAATCAGCACACTAAATTGGGCTTGCACATTTATGTATACATTTTTATATATTTTAAGTGAAATGCTTCTCTCAAAGGATGTACAGTAAAGTGCTGCATTTGTCATGGCACAGGGCTTTTTTTACAGTTAAATATGTATTATTTTTGCAGTGTGTTTACCAAAAAGGTGCATGGGATGCAGCGTGTTTAGAGGTACTGCTTGCTTTCCTTTTCTGCCGACTTTTGTGACAAGGTAGTTTGCAGACTAAATGGCTTGACGTGGTTAGTATTAGTCTTTAGTGGAATTTGTCTGTACATTTTAATTTTAGTTTTAATACGGTACTTTCATCGATAGGGCACAGTACTTCATGGTTCACTAGATTGCCTGACAGTTATCCACTGCATTCTTTCTTTCTGGGTTAGTTATACACAATGGCTCAGCTGACCTACATAATTTTGCAGAAAACTAAGAAGTGTTTCTCATTTATGTGTGTGTTTGTTTATTTTGATATATTGGCTTGAAATAGAAGGAAGTTATGTGGCTGATTAGTGCTCTTGAACACTTTTATCCAGTTTAGGATCTGAGCATGGAAATCTAGATCACCTCCCTATTTTTTAAACTTTTATGAGCATCCATTACAGTTATAATGCCTTACAATGCACATTTCATTGTATTCCATTCTCTTCTGCATTCTCGAGTGTAATATTTCCTTAATGTACTTCCACCGCCGTACATTTTGTTTCATGGTAAAAAAGACCCTTGCAACAATCATTAAAAAGAAATCAGTATTTATTTTAAATATCTGTTTTAGTCCTTTCCAGTCTTGACCACCTAGCTCCCATCAGTCTTGTCTATTAGCCCTTTCACTCCTTATATGCTGCTTCATCTGTTGTAGGACACAGTGTTGGAAGACCTTCTGCTTCAAGTAAAATTTGCTTTTCTGGGGATGTTCTTCAAGTTTCACTGTTGCAGTCATTACATTTGGGTAATCCTGCTGGCAGGTTGCCCTCAGTCGGCCTGAATTCCAAAGTCTTGGGTCCTGTCAGCTGTCATCGCCCCTTCCCTGACGTCAGGTCGTCAGGGGTATAAAAGAAGCAGCCGACATTTTCTTCAGTCTTTTTTGCCGCGCGGTGCCCGAAGCAGAAGCAATTCGCAAGTGCCGGTCGGCCGACTCCTGAGATTTTCGAGTTCAAATTTCAGATCGGAAGTCTTCTATAAAGCTAAGTACCCCATTGGGGAAACTTTTTTCTTGCTCCAGAACCGATGTCAGAAAAAGTTAATAATTGTATTTCTTGCGGGAAGCAAGTACCTCATAAGGACTTTCATTCTTACTGTATTCCTTGCCTAGGCCCTGATCATAATTTTCTGGGTTGTCGGTTTTGTGCTCGATTTAACCAACGCACTATTAAGCGTCGGTATGATTTTGCTTTAAACTACTTTGGACGCTGATTTAATTATCCAGAAATGTCGTTGGAAAGCCATCCGACTACCGGAGTTCACAAAAAACGCAAAGAAAAAGAAAGACAGCCGAGGCCCAAAACCGATGAAACTTCTCCTAAGCCAGTTGCCGGTTCACTGGTTCTCAGTGAGGCGCTTTTACAGCCCCTGATGACCGCTACTTTAGAATCTCAGGCCGATACTGACTCCCACTTGGAGTCGGCCATGCCGCTGGAAACTCAAGGTATTGGAGCCTTGGATGCTGATCCTTCAGATGGGTCCGGAGCCGCTGAGCAGGCACTGGCTTCTGAGGGTGTATTCAGACCCAAACATCTATACATTAAACCGACTTCAAAGGCAAAGACTAAAGCACCTTCAAAGGCAAAGAAGCAGACTCAAGAGCCTCGTGTACAGGCCTCCATGCCCAAAAAAACAGATGCTCAAAATGGCCAAAGACTTGATTACCTTGATCAAGGATTTCCATCCCCCTCCTGATAAGAGGCCTAGGCAACAGACTGACTATAAATCTTCAGATCAGGTTTCCATTTCTCCTGATTCCTCTTCTGATCAGGAATATTCTTTTCCCCCCATGAGGATTCTAATGCTGAAGAATCCATACCTTCAGCTTCTTCTCCTGAGGACTATTCTTTTGGGGAAGCCTTACATACCATGAGAGAGCATTTTCACTGGGAGAGCCAAGATTTTTCAGAGTCTAAAAAGAGGCTCAGGGATTTCCTGTTGCTACCTCAGCGCAAGCCACTAGCCATCCCTCCTGTGTTAGACATTGTAGATGATGTGCTTTCAGAGACTAGCATTACCCCTGACTCCTTACCTCCAGCTCCTGTTAAGCCTGACAGATATTTCAGGGTTCCTGACTCACATAAATTCCTTTTTAAAAACCCTGCTGCAGACCCAGAAACTATTTCTCAGGGTCCCAAGGGAGTTAAGGCTTCCGCTGCAAAAAACCCTACCCCTTCTGACAGGGATTCTAGTGCACTGGATAGAAGGGGAAAATGTTTACACATCTGCTACCTTGGCTGTAAGGGCCTTAAACTGTCAGTTCTATATGCTCAAATATCAGCAACATGTCATGGCATTGCTTAAACAGAAAATGTTGTTAAACTCTGAATGTGCAGAAAACAAGGAAATGCAGGATATTTTGCATGCAGCTGAACAAGTTGGAAAGCATACTTTGCAATGTGGTTTTGATTCTTTAGAGGCCTCCTGCAAGGCCACAGTTACAGGTTCT
>NC_056741.1:574656346-574658846 GCF_019279795.1 Protopterus annectens | reverse complement strand
TGACAGCATGCACCCTAGGCATGTGTTTCAGGGAATAATCAGAAGTCAATTCTTAAGAATCATGAAACTCTGTAGTAGAGAAGTTGATATCATCAGAGAGGCTTCAATATTAGAAAATTTATTTATAAATAGAGGCTATGATCCTGTAATGGTTGGATATATTAAGTATAAAACATTGGGGGATATATTACATATGGAATCCCATGAATTTAAACCAACAACTCAGGTGATCAGGAATTATAAAAAGGTTAATTCCACCCATAGGAATTTGGTCAAATATGCTATCACCTAACCAGCGATATTAATAAGATACAGCAGGTTATTCGTGATAATTGGCACATATTGACCATAGATCCCATGACCAGCAGGTTTCTAGGTGAGAATCCAGTGTTCCTGTATAAGAATAGTAAGAACTTAAAAAGGATCCTTTGCGTAGATACACATATCACAATGGAAGGTCAGAAAGTGATTCCAATCATTTCACATAAGCAAGGCACCTTTCCATGTTATGGGTGTAATAGATGCAAGTATATTACAAAGGAACAGTCCTTTGAACATCCAACCATGAATTACACATTTACACCACATTTCTTTGCTAACTGCAACTCTAATAACGTTATATATCTTGCCACTTGTATTAGATGTGCAGCGTTCTATGTAGGCCTAACTAAAAGGAAACTACATGAACGCATCTATAATCACCTATATGACATCAGAAAGAGGGTGGAGACGAATGCACTAGCAAAGCATGTTATTGAGTATCCGTCACATTCCTTTACCTTTAGGGTGTTGCAAATAGTGAATGACAGCAACAGAGAAGGTAACAAGGAAAATAATCTGGCCACTACTGAATTACACTGGATATTGAAACTGGGAGCTCACTTAGCACCAGGAATCAACAGTTCTATATCTATGAAACCAGTACTACTATCACGTTAATAGTCTTTAACATCAATCCTTAGCTCTTTACAGAAAGAATTATATATATTTTTACTCTCAGCCATGAATTTATGCCCAGATTAGGTTTTGCTAACACATTTGTGGGCTGCCTCCATATATTCACATTTTTTATTTTGTTTCTGTTTTCATGTATTTATTTCTTATTTAGTTTTTTAGCTGTGCTTTTTTACATTTATTTTTCATATCCATGTTTCAATGACATATACATATATTATTGCCTTTTTACACATGTTTTTTGCTTTTCATTTCACGATCTTTGATCTTGATGTTCTTAGATCAGTTATACATAACTCAGATTAGAATCTTCGTTTTATTTAGACATAGCTAAGACCAGTGTCTCTGTTTATCATGACTTGTAACTGGTGACTATAAGGATCCTTGATTCAAGTCTTAATATGTAGATATGTGTCAGATCTATGATTGGTTTTCCAGTCAACATTGGTTGTCAGGCACTCATGAGTAGATTGAGTGCCCATGGTCCAATGTTAGTATATAAGGTTGTCTATAGACTGAATATGATTATTGGTTTTTTATATTTTTTCATTTTTTATTTCATTTTTATTTCATATCTATTGATTCCGCACATTGCATAACCTATTATATACATTTTTATGCAAATGATTTTGTAATTTTGTGTGCATAAACAATGCCTATTCAAAGGTTTTGTGTTCATTGCGGTACGAAGTTCAGGTTCCACCCGAAAGGATGGGCCAATGTGTTAGACCCGTTATTCATAGTCATTTGTGATTATACATAAGTTTCTTCATGGACCGAACATGATTGTTGTTCTTATTTATTTATTCATTCATTGCACATATTATATTTTTCGTTATTTATATATATTTTTTATATATTTTTTATATTTTTTGTAATTGACATTTGAGTGTTATGTATATGAATAATGCCTGTTTAATGGCTTTGTGTTCATCGCGGAACGAAGTATAGTTCCCATTGAATGGCTGAACCAAAGTCATTGTTTTGGTTTTATATGTATCTATTTGCATTTGGTTTCATTGGCCATGGCTCTTTAGCATGATTACGCATTATTCAGAATTTAGCTTCTGAATTGTGTCTTTAGCTTGATATTAATGTAAGCCAAATATTGCCCCATATAATGAAGCTTAATACAAAATTAGTTTGTTCTATGTAAATAGTATGGTTTAATGCCTATACTCTATATTTACGTGCTTACATATGTCTTCTGTATCCACGCCCTTTAACGTGGATGTGTTTGCGGTGGAATATTCTTGTAGCATTTCACTTAGTGCATAAATACTTAGGCTTATGACTATATACACACAGCCCGATATACATTTCCGTTTCTATTGGAACAAATATTGTAATTTGAAATAGAATGGACGAACGAACGTGATTGTTTTGATCACTACATTCCATATATTCGGGTATGCTGAGAATGGTGATTTTATGCAAATATACTTTTAATGCGGATGTGTTTGTAGTGGGATAATCTTTCAGCACTTTAACATAAAAGTATTTAGGTTTATGACTGAATGTTTATAGTCAGATAAACAGCTATGCT